>NC_081777.1:17092246-17392603 GCF_963082965.1 Carassius carassius | reverse complement strand
GATTTTTATCCGTTTTGCAGAGACACATTTATGTGACCAGCTGTAAATGGATTTGTTTTAACAAATCAGATCAATATCCAATCAGAGGAAATGATAGAAATGACCAGGTGTACACAGGCCCACTGTCTCAATAAAAAGATCCCTGAATAGTCATCCCCCAACCTCTAAACTGTAACCTGACACAAGCGCACAAAACCAGTTTTCACTATTCCAATGGGATCTAAAATTTTTCTTCTTTTACTGTCATCTATGTCAGTATGTCACAGACTTCCATTGCCAGAGGAGCAACAGGGCTGACAGAGAGAACATGTGAATCAATACTCAAATTCACAGCACACTGACAACTATCTTGAACACACACCGCTCTACTTGCTAACTCAGAAACCCACTTCTCTGCTCTGCCAGCTTGCTCAAACACACACCATTCTTTTGGTTAACCAATACTGCAGGCCATCCAAACACCTCAAACACAGCAGACCGATGATGATGTAATCTTTTGCAACATTTCCTCTTTTCGCAAACAACGCCTCAATGGCTTCAAACAGTGCAAAGAGAAGAAATAGATCAATATTGGATAGAAATTATGAAAAGGAATATGGCAATTAGAGAAATTATTTGGGTAGAATGTCAAAGAACAGAATGAGAAAAATAAAATGTTTATAGGAAATGTTCTTGTTTTGGAACAGGAATACATGCATAAATACACTGTAAAAACGAACTTTTTGGTATAGTAATATATATTAAATTAACCATCATAATTTTTACTTCATAAAATTAAAATTCAATGAGAACTAGAATTTCCTAAGTAAAATTTTAAATATCTACGCATTTAATTCATGTAATAAATTAACTGGTTGTAAAGAGTAAATCTTATTATATATTTTCTTGTAATATTTAAACGTTTCATAGTCACTTCACATAAACATAGTAATTTTAAGTAAATTTTAATCGAAAAGTATAGCGCGTTTTAATGACAGTCTAACTGCGCACTTTGGATCATCATCAGAGACGAATTGGCGGGCTGCTGCGTGGCTGCTTTTTGTCGTGTTTGAGGCTTTTACAGTCTATGGTTTGAGGTAAGTTTGTCTTTCTGTTTTACATTTAATAAAACATGGGTCTGTGTGGATTTGATTGATTATTGTTTATTTGACTCAATAAACATTAATGCTCATCTTATAACATGACCTCATATTAGTGTAACGTTAACGCGCGTAGGTTAGGCATATCCATAGAACATTAGCTGCTATAACCCTATTCACAATCACTTCCTACATTAACTTATTTATATTTAATCGGAACCGTTTTCAATAGTTTCACAAAGCACTGTTTTTCGTGTAAAAATTTCAAACTGATTGGAAATTATTAGAAAATATTTACCGTTGTAACTGCTAGCTAGCTAAAATTAGGCTTTAATATTAATTAACGTAACCACTTTCCTGCTGAAGTAACGTTATACTGTTGACTAAGTTATGGAAAAGTTTGAATGTTCTTACTGAATATTGCTCAGGAACGTCTAACTTACACATAACGTTAAAGCTACATTTTTTTCAAAATGATCAACGAGTTTTAATATTTTTCCTATTTAAAACTTGACTCTTCTGTAGTTAAACCATGTACTAAGATCGACAGAAAATTAAAAGTTGCGATTTTCTAAGCCTGTATGGCTAGGAACTATACTCTCATTCCAGCGTAATAATCAAGGAACTGTGCGGCCGTACCATGAGTCCAGCAGGCGTAATGATATGACGCAGCGCCTGATAATAGTCCCCAGCTACCAGGCTACCGAGCTGGGGACTATTATCAGGCGCTGCGTCATATCATTACGACAGTGCTCGAATGCAGAATTGATTCCTCTTTCGCGTTTCCTTGCCCTTGAACGGACACATAAACACAAAATTGTCGTCTCGTCAAGTATTCTCTCGTATATGTCATATGTGCACTGAGAAAGAAACGGATATTTGTCAGGTTTTTTCGGTCCGTGCAGTCGGTCTTAAAGTGACAGCACACACTTAATATTATACATATATATATATATACCGTTTTCTTTGTCATTGATATAAATAAAACAATAAAATACAGCTTTAACAAAGCTTAAACTATATTTAATTTATACAGTGATTTTTATTACAGTGTTATTTTACATTTAGGCTTAATTATTAATTACTGTACCTGAATATACTGTTAGACTTTCAAATAACTTTATTTAGTATTCATCTCTGCTTGTAATTTGCAGATTCTACCCGGCCTAAAAATCCTTGGCATCCATCTAAAAAGCACCATGACCAGTAGCACATTAAAACACGGATAAATCAACTATCAACTTACAGTGTAAGGCTCATCGCTTTCAGTTGTACATTGCACTCATGCCTGTTGCGCATCCCCATCTGATCGTCAAGAAGGAGAAGGAGGGCGGGAGAAAGACTCTCCCCAATATAGTATGTGTGTATGTGTTTGTTCATTCTGTGGTGATAATGAAGTCACTTTAAATAATTTCAGCAATTCTATTTTTGTTTCTCAAAAGACTTATATTTTTTCTTCTAAATTGTATGCAGGAGGACAGCTGCAGTGACATCACTCAGCACATCATAAAAATACTGGTTGTCCATGGTGCTGATGGAGAAGATCCGATCAATGTATCCATCCTTCTTGAAGGGAAGGAAATGCTGCCAGGATGCGGCAATACTGCAAAGGCATGCATGCTGCTTATGGGCCTGATTTAACTGAATGCACCTTTGTCAAGAGATGACTGAATGTCCATTTTTGGAGGAAGAACATTTTTTGATGACTGAAAAATAAAACTGTTAAATTGTATTTTATTTGTGTGATTTGTGAAAAATATGGAGAAAATTATTTATGTTCATGATTATTTATAAAAAAGAAATTAGCAATGTTTACATAATTATATATAGTAAATGAAAATCTCAACAACAAAAAAATTAAATAAAATCTACTTATTTTACTTAATTAAATGGTAAGATTTACTTAATAATTTCATAAAAGCAAGCTTCCTAATTATAAAACAAGAAATAAACTTTACTTAATTTCTTTAAATAAATATAGCTTCTAAATTAAATGTAAATAGGTAATTTTTACTTAATTTCTTCATGAGTGTTATGTTCAATACTAAGTAGATTTTACTTGATAATGACACGTGAGTTGTACTTGATATTATAGCAGTAAAATTTACTTAAAATATACTTGTGCAAATTGTTACAAGGATTTTATTAAGTAAATCTTACAAGTAGTTTTTTTCAGTGTATATAAAAACAGATGTATAAATAAACAATTAAACATTTAATAATGTATTCGAATGTCACTTGTTATTCCAAAAAATGCTGAAGTCTTCACATGAGTGAACTACAGTTTTGTTAGACACAAGGCAATCACATATGATTTGAATTATTTAACAGTTTGAATGCATGTCTGGGTCTAAAAAAAACAACATAACTGATAGCAAGCAAACATGTCTTGTGAGGAAGTAAACAATGTGTAATGCTGTTTTATTCACATCTCTGAAGTCTCTAACTGCAGTGTGAAAGGCAGCCATCAAAGCCATGTTTGCTCAAATTCCTCCACTATAACAGTGTTTTTCTCTATGTAAACCCGCTAGCACGACCTCAGCTTCCACCCTTACAGTATATGCTTTAAAATAAAGGCAAATGTGAGGTTTTTAACTCCAGTCTTGAGCTTGTTAGTATGATGACTCCCATGTTTCTAAACCAGGAAAATTGAATCCACAGAAAACACATCGGAGAGGAGACTACACAGGGATTCCTGGGGACTTTTCTGCTCACTCTAAATCATCCATTGCCCCTGCATTGCACACAGAGCAACAGCAGGGGCTTTCAGCATATTGAATCATATTTAGCTGTTTTACAAAAATGAAAATTTCAGGGATTCCATTTTCAGCTGCTGAGAATCTGAGATCATTTGAAAACATTTTAGGAATATGAAACATTTTTGACAGCTGGGTCATTGTTAGAGTTTAGTGGATCTTGAACTGAGCAGGTAGATAAAATTTAATTATACATGTGAAGGAGTGGATGCCGAGGTGCCATATCCTGATATTAATTATATTATTACATGATTTCTTGTTTGACTAATAATCAAGTTTTGGCAAGAGTGAAATGTGTAACCTTATGTGCGCTTATGAGATATTAAAGAATCCTGTTCTACCCTGTATTTATTTTCCTCAAGATTAATGTCCACATATTATGTGTGTGTATCCAACCGTAATGATAAGACACTAGCCAGTGCTAGAAAGCCTTGAATTTTAGATAAGTTCTCTGTGTATGTGTGTTAGTATCTGTCTGTGCAGGGAGAAGCTCAGACAGTCCCAGGACAAACTATCAACTGCCAGTGTCCAGCGTATCAGATATACGTCTTTGGAGAGTTTATCTAGGTTTTGGAACCAATCAGAATTTTGTTGACTTATGTATTGACGCAATTAGTATCCTCTGTCAGGGTATAACTGGGGTTGATTTTGATTTGTACGGGGAGCGGCTACGAACTCCGTCGAGAGTATTGAAGCTGACTTCTGCTGATGAAATTGCAAACTATTTTCTTCGAGTAAAATTATTATTATTAATTGATCTCATCTCTGACTCCTGGTCTTCATTGCGACATATCTGGTCCTTGGGTTTTAACTGTAAATTCCCCTACACATGCTTATAGATGAAGAATAAAGCATTTATAGCAGTATTTATAAACTGCTTACTAATGTCTATTAATGTAGGGACAATGCTTTATAAATGATGAACTAAATATTTACTGATGCTTAACTAATGATTCATAGCATGCAGTTATTACAAAGTGTTAGCCTCAAGTATAACCTAATAAAATCCTGACTGTTAAACTAAAGAAGCCATTTACTAGCTAGACAAGAACAACAGGTGAATACTTAGTTTAACATTTTGTAAGAAATAGATATGTAAAATATATTTAAAATAAATAATTAATAAATAAATAATAAATAAATGAATAAACATTTTCATGTCTAGTAAAAATGTATATAACAGGCTGAACATTTTATGCAAACAAAGCCCAATACTGCTAGAAAAAAAAAAAAACATGATAGCAGAACATTAAGATTAATTTAGTAATAAATTAAATAGAGATACAATAGAAATCTCTCTCTCTCTCTCTCTCTCTCTCTCTCTCTCTCTCTCTCTATATATATATATATATATATATATATATATATATATATATATATATATATATATATATATATATTAGGGCTGGTAAGTGATTAGAATTTGTAATCTAATTATTTACATGATGTGGTGATTAATCATATTTGGACTACTCCCAAAAGATAATTTAAAGTCATTGTTGTGTAAAGCATTAAACAGGCATTACAAAAAGTAGGTTCAGCAAGAAATATTTTATTTGATAAAATTTGTTACATATAGCTAACTCTTTTTGACAATTTGAGTAAATTATGACATAATTGTAATTTTTGGTTGGGTGAACTATAACTTTAATAATACATTTTGTTAATTTTATTATTATTACTATGCAAATATGAAATTATTAGTGATTCAAAAGCACAAGGAGTCGTCTGCTCTCTAAGCTCTACTTTGATGTCATACACCGATCGGTCTGGTGGTGATGACCTGCTTCAAGTCGAACAAGCCTAATGATGTTAAAGGTCTTTAATGTATTGAAGGTCCACCCTCAATACCCATGGCCGAAGTGCCCTTGAGCGAGGCACTGAACCCCCAGTTGCTCCCCAGGCGCTGGATATTGTGGCGGGGTGGAAGGAATAGGCAGGAGCAAACTCAAGTGTAAAGCCCCGGAGAGTGGATTTTATTGAAAAGTGAAGAGTTGCGGGGTGATGACGGTGCTTCGGTGAGCAAAAAGGTGCTCTCACTCGGGTCCAGGTGCAGGTGAGTCGGTGGAGTGCTCGTGGCAAGTCTTCTGGTCACAGGCTGCTTTCTGGTAGCAGAGAGAGAGAAGATTCAGTGTGTTTAGCTCATGGAGAGGCTTCTCACCCTTTTCCTGTGCGCGTGCTGTTTATATGAGGCCCGGCTGATGAGAGGCAGGTGCGGGTGATCAGCCCGTGATGAACCTCGAGCCGGTGCTCCTCGTGAGTTACCAGGGCGACGCTGATGTGGACTCGGGACGCTCGTCACAATATATAGCTTTCCACTGCTCCGGGTGTGTGTTCACGATGTGTTCACTTCTCACTGCTGTGTGTGTGTGTGTGCACTAGGATTGGTTAAATGCAAAGCACCAATTCCGAGTATGGATTACCATACTTGGCAAATGTCACGACTTTCACTTTCATAAAGATAAAGTGCTGGATGATCTAATGAGTCCCTTAAAAGAATAACAGCTCCTTTAAGAATAGCGTCCATGACAATGGAGAATTCTTTAGGAGTTACTGGAAAATTACATTTACATAATAATTCTTCGTAACTTAAAATAAGACCTTCCGAGTTAAATAACATTTAACATTTAACAATTCCAGATTGAGTTTTGATTACACAAAAACTGTCTATTCCAATTAATTTTGAAAGTGTTGTTCAAAGAAGAGAAATCAAGGAAATTAAACCCACCATAATCGTATGTGTTCATTATTAAATACTATTTATTACCTTTGTTAGAACATTCAGTGTATAGAAAATAACCATCATGACAGAAATTCATACATTTAGAAACTGTAAGAAGTAATAAGCTACAATTTGAGACTAGAAACACAGTAACTGTAAGAGTAAATAATAATTATAATAATGATGATAATAATAATAATAATAATGAATATGCACCCGTTTGTAAAGAAGATTGTAAATTAATTTCTCTATCCAATGCTGTCACGTCACGCAAAAGAACGAACGATAGGTTAAAGACTTTTATATAGTCTTTTTATTATTATTATTAATATTAAACAATACAAACATTAAAACATTAAGGCAGTACACTTAAAATCATAAAGACAAAAATAGAAAAATAATAATAATAGCAATAATATACACACAGATTTGTTGCCAGGGTCACTCCAGTCTATGGTCAAAGCTTATGGGTCTGTCAGGTGATAAAGGAACGATTTAAAAACCCGAAAGACTCATAAGATGAACTAATCAATTCTCTTTCCGGCTCAGACTGCATTGGTTACGCTTATGGGTCTGTCACGTGTTAAGGAACGACTCGAAAAATCTGAAGAATCATGAGATGAACTAATCAATTCTCTTTCTGGCTCAGACTGCATTGGTTAACTCAAACCCGAAGACTTGTCAGATAGGTGAGGTGAGCTAATGAAGACCCAGGTAAACAATGAATTCATCTTTTCTGTTCATTATACCATTATAGTTTGTATACATTTTAGTATATAAATGACAATTTATACAAAGGATGGGCATGTGGCTATTAATTGTATTTTATGTCAAAGAGAACATGTAAATGTAATTAAAAAAAATAAAATAAAATATGTTTAACATTTAATTTTTAAATTATACAGTATTGTTTTAGGGAGACATAAAATCCATCAAAGTAGCAATGAGCCATCTGTGGACTGACTAGTGCATACAGTGGTTGCACTGCATTTTTTCAATGCTGTAGTTGTAATAGAAAGTTTTACAACCCGAATTCCGGAAAAGTTGGGACGTTTTTTACATTTTAATAAAATGAAAACTAAAGGAATTTCAAATCACATGAGCCAATATTTTATTCACAATAGAACATAGATAACGTAGCAAATGTTTAAACTGAGAAATTTTACACTTTTATCCACTTAATTAGCTCATTTAAAATTTAATGCCTGCTACAGGTCTCAAAAAAGTTGGCACGGGGGCAACAAATGGCTAAAAAAGCAAGCAGTTTTGAAAAGATTCAGCTGGGAGAACATCTAGTGATTAATTGAGTTAATTGATATCAGGTCTGTAACATGATTAGCTATAAAAGCTTTGTCTTAGAGAAGCAGAGTCTCTCAGAAGTAAAGATGGGCAGAGGCTCTCCAATCTGTGAAAGACTGCGTAAAAAAATTGTGGAAAACTTTAAAAACAATGTTCCTCAACGTCAAATTGCAAAGGCTTTGCAAATCTCATCATCTACAGTGCATAACATCATCAAAAGATTCAGAGAAACTGGAGAAATCTCTGTGCGTAAGTGACAAGGTCGGAGACCTTTATTGGATGCCCGTGGTCTTCGGGCTCTCAGACGACACTGCATCACTCATCGGCATGATTGTGTCAATGACATTACTAAATGGGCCCAGGAATACTTTCAGAAACCACTGTCGGTAAACACAATCCGCCGTGCCATCAGCAGATGCCAACTAAAGCTCTATCATGCAAAAAGGAAGCCATATGTGAACATGGTCCAGAAGCGCCATCGTGTCCTGTGGGCCAAGGCTCATTTAAAATTGACTATTTCAAAGTGGAATAGTGTTTTATGGTCAGACGAGTCCAAATTTGACATTCTTGTTGGAAATCACGGACGCCGTGTCCTCCGGGCTAAAGAGGAGGGAGACCTTCCAGCATGTTATCAGCGTTCAGTTCAAAAGCCAGCATCTCTGATGGTATGGGGGTGCATAAGTGCATACGGTATGGGCAGCTTGCATGTTTTGGAAGGCTCTGTGAATGCTGAAAGGTATATAAAGGTTTTAGAGCAACATATGCTTCCCTCCAAACAACGTCTATTTCAGGGAAGGCCTTGTTTATTTCAGCAGGACAATGCAAAACCACATACTGCAGCTATAACAACAGCATGGCTTCGTCGTAGAAGAGTCCGGGTGCTAACCTGGCCTGCCTGCAGTCCAGATCTTTCACCTATAGAGAACATTTGGCGCATCACGAAAAATACGTCAAAGACGACCACGAACTCTTCAGCAGCTGGAAATCTATATAAGGCAAGAATGGGACCACATTCCAACAGCAAAACTCCAGCAACTCATAGCCTCAATGCCCAGACGTCTTCAAGCTGTTTTGAAAAGAAAAGGAGATGCTACACCATGGTAAACATGCCCCGTCCCAACTATTTTGAGACCTGTAGCAGAAATCAAAATTGAAATGAGCTCATTTTGTGCATAAAATTGTAAACTTTCTCAGTTTAAACATTTGCTATGTTATCTATGTTCTATTGTGAATAAAATATTGGCTCATGTGATTTGAAAGTCTTTTAGTTTTCATTTCATTAAAATTTAAAAAACGTCCCAACTTTTCCGGAATTCGGGTTGTATGATTATGTTTAGGGTTACACTGAGATCGTATTTATGAGACCTGAAGAGAACTTCATACTGGAGCTGAGGTGTGAAATAATGAGTGCTGAAGGGCAATGTTCATGCATATTTCTGCTAATAAAAGGTGAAAGCCCTTCCCTTGTATCATCTATGTCCCATAGAGATGAATGTGTTGTGGCCTGCTCTGGCTCACAGAGTTATTGTGTTCTGCACATAATGTGCCAAAAATAGTGTTTTTCCCTGCTGTCTGACATTATCAACATGCATTATTATATCATACATATATATATATATATATATATATATATATATATATATATATATATATATATACTTATTCTTTACCTTATCTTTACCTTTGACATCATCAATTTTCTAGCCAGGCTCACGATATATGTGCAACCTTCTAGACTTTCTGTAACAAATCCAGCTCATATTCCAGCAATAGATGCTGTGGGCCTAAAACTAGGAATATAGAAAATAGTTCTACTTTCAGGAGGCATAATAACATTGGAAAATATAGCTGCAAGCAGCAATTATGGGAAAAGACACCGTATTGCATTTATGAGCACTGAAATGTCATGCCTGGAATATTTGATCAGTTCTCTTTATCAGATCCTGTCAGAAGATTTCTGTCTTGTCTGATCCCTAAAATGAGTTAACAAAACTGTATTTTGTCAGATAACCAAAACTATATCACCTAAAATACTTCTATCTGCCTGAGAGATTAAAAGAGGAAGCTGTGAAATAGCAAAAAGTAGATGAACTAGTGTGAAAGAAATTATTGAATAATCTAAGAAGCATTTATTTCACTCGTCAGATTTTCTTTAAACAGCACAAATCCAACAGACAGGCGTTATTATACCAAAGCAAAAGGCATGGAAAATGAATGATTTACAAGATTGTCCTGTGATGATGAAACCTTGAAATAAAGACATTCTCTCATCTCTTACTTAAAAAGATTAATATCACTTGAAACCATACAGACTAAACAACAATAAAAAGCACTATAATAAATTATAGGATAATATGAAATAATTAAATCAATAAATGATTATAAATGCATGAATGATATAAATTTCAAATGAACAAATATACATTTATAAATATAAACTGTGATATAAATAAATAAATATAAATGTATAATAAACTGAATAAATCAAACGCATTAAAGGAAAAAAACCCATGTTGGCTTGATCTGATGATCATCTAACAAATCAAGGTGGCTGCTGTGTTACACTTAACAGGGTCAAGAAAGATTAATTAAATGTGGAGACCTCACAGTTCAAAAGTTATAAGCAGAAATGTAAGTAAAACATATGTTGTTTGCACAGCTAGGTTTTTAAAAGGTATATTTTAAAACTTGAGGGATCGACAAGCTTTGACTCTCCACTATGTCTGTGCCAAATAATTACACATTTTTACAATACGATGCTCTGGGATTTCATAGACAGCCACACAAGTAAACTAGTCAATACAGGTGTCTACGCACCTTCAGGCTTTGCAGCTACACAGTGAAACAGACAACAAGGTCAAATGTTACCTGAATAGAAGCAAGCCAATCCAAACAACTGATGTTAGAGTTGACATAAAATGCATTAAACAAAATTATTCATCCGCCAGAGTCCATTTCAGAAACAAAACTCTAGGGACTGCACCTGAACAATGAATGAATTACAACAAATCTGGTTTGAGCACAATGACTTCACATGCCTCCAAGTTCACTTATTCAGTGTCCTGAAATTACAGTACAATCATTACGACAAGAATTGTTTATAAACAAAGGCCATGCGCGCACAGAAGGTGTAAAGGCAGTTGTCACTACTTTTCTGAGTGCTGAAGCCTGTTCTGTAGCCTACTCGATGAGTTTGGTTATTTACAGGATTGACAACCCAATTTTCATTACATCTGTGTACAGAAGTTTGTGGTTTAAAACTGTTGCAGATGCTCTCAAAAAAAAAAAAAAAAAAGCTTTTCAAATTCTTCTGCAATTGGCCTGCATGGACTAGAGCGTTAAGATGTAAAACCACTACACTGTATTGTATCAAATTAACAGTAACTTACTGGCAACAATTATCCAGTAGATCCTGTATTTCATTCAACAGTACAATTACTGTAATACTAACTACAGTAGTGTTTAGCTTACTGTAATATTGAATACAGCATTTTACTGTATTTTTTTACCATTTCAAAGTACAGTATTATACTGTTGATTTTTAATAATACTGTATAGTATTATACAGTTATGAAATGTTTTTTTTATAGTGCTACTGTATAACGTTTAGAATTTGTAGAAAACCTGTAAAAGTGCTATTTCAACTGCTGATGGGAAATAGGAAAAAGAACAATTGAAGCTTTAATTGCACAAAAACTGTTTATTTAAAATTTTTAAACAATACATTAGTAAAAAAAAATAATGACCAAAATCTAACAAATTAAAAGATTAACAATTTATGATAAATCACTAAAATCACAGAACAATACATTAGTAACAATAGTATATAATACAACAATAAAATGTTTTTTTAAAAAGAAGACTAACTAACAATTTTATAAAAAAAAAATATATATATATATATATATATATATATATATATATATATTTATATAAAACCCAGAACAATACATTAGTAATAATAATAGCATATAATACAACATTAAAATATGTTTTAAAAACAAGACTAAAGAACAATTATAATTAAAAATTGAAATAACTGTGACATAATGCAACAATAAAAATCTGTTTTTAAACACGACTAATTAATTTATAATTAGTAATTAAAATCAGTGAACAATTAATGCAAAAATTAATACAAACTTACACAACACAGTAGAACAAAGAAAGAACGTGAGGATGAAGGCCAAGTGAGGAGGGCTGGTGTCATGTGGAAAAAGTCACACTTCTGATAATCATCTGATAAGCACAAATCAATCGTTGAGGCCAAACATACAACTAATCATTTTGGATTTGTCAGGATATTAATTAATATATCTCAGACTGTGTTTATTTTCAGTTGAAAGTGAACTAATCCGTTAAAAAGTAATTCACATTGTGATGTATCTGGTTGCCAAAACAGAAAGCAATAATATCAAGCAATTTTACACTTACCTCAGGAAAGACATTTAATGAATATATAAACTGATATGATATGACTGATATGAAACATTTTATCAAGATAATTTTTGTCCATTTCAATCAGCCCTATGAAGCACAAATGAGTGTAAACTCCATGAATGAAATGAGCACAGCACACCTGCAAATCAAATAACCCCACTGCTGTTTCGGTGTGTCTTTCAGAAATCAGGTTTTGTTTTACTTGTTTAAAGAAAAGTTACAATTATAATTAAAAATATATATATATAAATTCTGTGAGTTATACAAAGCATATTTGTTAAATGAAAACGGTCAAGGGAACAGAATTACATTTTAAAACAGACTTCTCATTTTTTCACAAACATTTGGTGATTTCTGGCCTTTTCCACCATTTTTAAGATTTTTCTAAATACAAATTCACACACAAATAATTCTGAGATTACTACAGATATTGGCTCCTTTGCCACACCCCTATTATTACTCTTACCTTAAAGATTCTGCCAGCCATATTGTGCAAACTCCCTGATGAAAGATGAAACTTGTGGGTTTAAGGCTGTGATTTTCCTCCCAACAACCCTCCCGCTCTTTCTGCTCACCTGGAACTCAGAATTGCATTTCAAATTTTCAGGATTTATCCTGACAAGTAACCTGTAAATACAAAAAAATTAAAAGATTTGTGATCATAATATGTAGCATCATCTCTAATAAGTCATGTCACAATAAGGGATAAGCTCTAAACATTCATTTATGCAAAAGCTCGTTGGTGTTACTAGTGGATATTAATTTGTAACAAAAGTGTGTGAATGAAGTGAAATTTGTTGGACCCTAGTCGTCTGATCTTTTTTTTTAAGATGGAGTCTCATGAACCTAGTAACATCCCTCTCGCCTGGTGTTAAAGGGTTTATTTCTCACCCTCATGTCGTTCTACACCCGTAAGACCTTCGTTCATCCTCAGAACACAGATTAAGTAATGTGTCTAAAATAGGAATACTTTACATGTCTTAATTCAATTTCTGTTTCTGTTTAAAGAGCATTTTCTTAATCATTTTAAAATCTGATTATTGTGGTCCATGTAAATGTACACATTGTCAAACTCCAAAATAAGATTATTTTTCATTCTTAAAAAAACAACACAACGTGCCTCTCGGATGTTACAATGTCACTTCCATTTTTTTGAAGGTAAATAATGAAAAATTAAAACACTGTAATTATGAAATAAAGTGACATATTTGTTCTAAATAAGTGTGAAATTACTGTGGATAAAAAAAAATTATACTCTGAACCCTTTGTTGATTAAAAAACTGAGAAAGTCAAAAAGTGTTAGGTTGTGCCCCACTCTCCTCTACTCAGCTAGTCTATTCATCATGGCGATGGGTGTTACATTAGCGCTATCATATCTGACTATAAACTCATCATATAGCCTCTAACACCCTTGTATATGTTTATTTTAATATTTTGAGAGGAGTAAAATTTAAGCTACATATATTGTTTGAACAACCAGATGCACTTATAGTTGTCCCGTTTCATCTGGAATGTGTCCCAGATCACATCCTGAAGTGGTTTGAGCATTCAGATTTAAATCTGTCTTGAAAGCATTTTTTCGCAGGTCATTTACACCTGGTCTTTTCATGAATGGGTAGCTATCCGGTCAGAGAAAACATATGAAGTAGACATAACCAGGTGTAAACAGGCCCTAAATGATCAAACTCTTTTCTGAGTCTAAAATGTTCTTATAATATGACAATGTGTTTTGCATAAAATATGCAAAATGAACTTTTACTAAGACTGCGTTTCCATGTTCAGTGTCCTTCAGAAGTCAATATCAAGATATCAAACATTGTAGAGGAAATTATAAGGTTGCACAGAGGTAATCGTAAATTACCTGTACATTACTTTTTCCGTGACATTTGACATTTTGAACTAACTTTAAAAGTCAAATAGCTTCGTCACCTTCTCTCATCTCCATGGAAACAAGCTTGTACGCGTTTCCAGTGTTCATTTGAGAAATTCTGTCCTCCCTGCCAAGAGCACAGAACTGTTTTGTTTATGATAATAGGTTTACACTTTAAATGATGTATCATCATCTTTGGTCAAATGTACAAGTAAACATTAAGTGTGATTTCATATAATCAGCCCAGGTAATTGCAGTATTTACGTAGCATCCTTTTGAAGTCAGTGGTTTAGATGAAATGACAAATATAGAAGTGACTAATGCTGTGGAAAGTGAATGGAGAGGCAGAGGATTTAATCAGACCCTGATATTTTGCATATTGCTGTCACATAACCTTAGGGAAAAATCACACATAGATGTGTCTTTCTCACAGGGTTAATCATTAGAGACCAGTAATAATTTGATAATTTAACTTAAGGCACTGAATTAGCTTAACAAATGGATTAGATATCCATGCAGTAAGATATTGTGTACATGTTAATGAACTGCTTGGCTAATTTAGAGAACATTTACAGAACAGGGTGAGAATGGTGTAATTATAATGTCTTTATGGGTCTGTGCATGGGTCTGTCTCTGTCTCTGGTCCAAAACTGCCTATGTAGGGGCACTACACTACCTACACGGTCGCAGAACCTCATTTCGGTGACAAACTTGGTCTTCATAAATTGGCTAAATACATTTTATGTTAGCTTATTGCAAAATGAATGATGCAATACTCTAAAAAGCATCTGTAACATATTGGTTTACAGGCCAATATTTTAAGTTAATGTACACACTTGTTATACTATAAAAAAAGGGGATGGTAAGGTTTTTGGTAAGTAATAAGTATTCTTGCAAGAAGGCTGTTATGCTCATCAAGACAAACAGTAATATTGTGAAATAATATTACAGTTTAAATAAACAGTTTTATAACTTAATACATTTTATTTATTTGTTTGAATAGCAGTTTTAAAGGAACAGCATTTATTTGAAATAGAAATCTTTAGTAAAATTATAAATGTATACTGCCATTTTTGATAAATTAGATGGATACTTGCTAAGTAAAATGAATAAATCTAATAATAATAATAATAATAATAATAATAATAATGAGGATAATAAATGTAAAACATGAAGTGATCTCAAACTTTTGATCTTTAAACTGTGGCCGTGCTGCAAACTCCTCTGTGCGCGTCAGCACTTTTGTTTCTAAAAGAACAAGATCTAAAAGAGCTCCACGGGTGACACGGCATCTTTTTAAAGATAGCCTTCCACTTGTGTGTTTCTGGATGCGGTCGCTCTCTGGCCCTGTCTGATATCATGATCGCTGCATTTCGTGCCTGGGCTTTGAGCATACTGAGGCAGTGCTCGTGGATGATTCATGTTCTCATTATGGGAACATGACAATTGTGATGTTGCGATCAAGACTCCTCTTCATTAAACGAAGGGGAGTCCCGCTTGCTATGCCCCCATCAAGTTCCTCTGTCTCTAAGCAGCGAAGGGCCCAAGTCAGAGCCAGAGCTGACTGCTATGCTTTCCAAGGAGAGTTGGGTTGCAATGTGAACCCCCTCCATTTTCCAAGTGCTCCAGGCTCAATGATTGATTCCTGGGGGTGCCACACGCTGACCCCTTCCCAGCTTCCACCCCCGTTCCATTCTTCCCGTAAGTGCATGAAGAGGTCACAAGATCTCGGAAGGCACCTTTTTCTGCCACTTCTGTCCTCAGAGCACCACTGCCTGGCGAGGTGAGCCACACCTCCCGCTTGTAAGTTCTCATACGTGCTAAGGTCCATGGCTTATTCATAGCAATTCTCCGCCACACAGGAGCAGATGGGGGCCATTAAGCACATCCTGCCCCAGCAGCCCGCTGCTGTCATCACCCCACAGCAGGCTGCAGCTCCTCTGTCCGCTTATCGCCAAGGTAGCCCTTCAGCTGCCTCCACCGCTGCTCTAGCTCAGCCACAGCAGCAGCCATTACACTGGCCACAGCATAGAGAATGCAGGAGGACAGCGGTGCAGCCTGTCTCTGTCCCTGCCAGGCCTGTAAAGCTTCAGAGCAAGTGTCGTTCCTGAGACAGGCAACCCTGCTCTTCAGGAGGTGGTGACCGAACTGCTCCTTCCCCTGGAGGATGGCTGGGTGGAGATTCCTTTGTTTCCTTTTTGTTTTCTTCCATTACTAGCTCCCCAGGAAGTGGTACATAAACATTGAGCAAAAGAGCAGTTTCCTGTTTCTCCGGGTCCCAAGACCCAAGAAGCCAAGGATGGTGGTGTACGAGACACAGCCTTGACACTCCCATCCCCCTCTCCTTTCACCACTGGACAGCATGGTCCAGTTCAAGGATGCATTGCACCATAGAGCTAGGTAAGTCCAACCGTAGAGCTAGGTAAGTGTTGCATCATGCACTCAGACTCCATTCTGGGATGCTTTGCCTTCTGGGTCAGGTACCTGCGCTACACTTCGCTGCCCCACTGCGGGTACATCAGTCGTTCCCCTGGTCCCTCTTGCTTGGTTTCTGTGGGCCTGATTAGCACTTGCTGGCTCATGAGAAAAATCAGACTCGGCTATGCAATTCAGTTAGCCCCGCATACTCCCAAGTTCAGGGGCATTCGGTTCAATTCTGTGCTGAACAAGGATGTACCTGTCTTGCGAGAAGAAATCGCAGTCATACTGGTGAAGGACGTGATAGATCCGGTCCCTTTAGGCAACAGGGTTTTACAGCCCTTATTTCACTGTACCCAAGAAAGATGGCACTTGTTGCCAGAAATCGCTTTGTCGCTTGTAGTGTGAACTGGGATTTAGACTGCGGCAACTCTCACATGAATGCTCCTGATCAAATTATTTAGACTAAGCATTAACATTCACGAAAAAACTGTTGTTTGTAACAGAAAAAGAAAAAACATTTCCCATAACAGGGAAATGGGAAGTTTCTGAGCGCTCTCGCTCAGCACAGCGGAGTGCATCGTTTTGTTAACTTTGTTGTTTATTATTTTGAGTTTTTTGGGACACTGTAAGACATGGCCCTCTCTCACAATATATTGCTTTAAAGATCTATTATTCTCGCTGCTCAGACATGTTCACGCAATCATGCAGCATGTATTATAAGTTAGCACTCACACTCACTGATCTATGTATAACTTAACCGCGCTCTGGCCCACCTCTTCTAGCCGAGCCAGGGATGGCTGACCATGCCCGAGCGTGGCACGTGTGATCACACTACTCAAATGAACCGGGTTTTTGGGGTCAAACGTGCTCGGGTATGGTTAATATTGGGTAGTGTGAGTACACCTTCATTCTCTTGCATCCCACACACGATTGTCTACCTGCCCACACCCACACTCGCCCATCAAGTCTTGTCCAGCGCCGCACTCTGCTGCGTTAGGTCCCGCAATAGTGCAGGTCTCTAAGGTGCCTGTTATGATAGAGGCCCTGGACTTCTTTTTCTATAACAAGCTATAAAATATTTTCTACAAAAATGTTCATGCCCTGGCAGTGGTAAATAGCTTGTTTTATATTCAATTTGAGATTTACAATAAATATTTTAACTGCTAATATGTAAAATGAATACTGCTGTAAAAAAGCACCTTATTTGTTTAAAGTGTTTGCAAACCAAATGGTATTGCACTTTTGTTCATATAGCTGTACTTTTAAATGAAAAAGGTATACAATACACTACTTTTGAATGCATTATTAAATTTTGTGCGTAATGCGATTAATCATGATTGAATAATTGCCCTACTTTGAAGAACCTAGAATATGACATATTTTCAGTTGTTTCTCACTTTTGTGTTATGTATATAATTCCATATATAATTCCACATGTGTTAATTCATAGTTTTGATGCCTTCAGTGTGAATCTACAATTTTCATAGTCATGAAAATAAAGAAAACTCTTTGAATGAGAAGGTGTGTCCAAACTTTTGGTCTGTACTGTATATATATTTATATAGTATAGTACATAGTATAGTATAGTATATACATTTAGCTAATTTTAGCTTTTTGTCCGTAACTGGACATAAATGAAAATAATTATTTACTGATTGTACAGTGCGTGCCATTGTTTTAATATCAGTAAATCCTTAATTTAAATATTCAGAAAACAAATATGATACACAACAATGCATTTTTAATTATTATGAATTATTTAAATCCACTTTTTAAAATACCATCAATGTACCATTTTTTTCTGCCAATTTAGTTTTTTTCCTCCAACTAATCTTATCATGGTGCATTAAGGGATTGTTTCCTCTGTGAAGGATACATATGAAGGATCTTGTCTTAAAATTTGCCCCCATGAGGTGTCCGTTGCTCTACCGTTTTAAAAGTGTCGAGAAAGCTCATGTGATGCCCTAACATGCTAGGCAGCTCAACTAGGTTTTGAAACTGTGATTAAAAAACCTTCTTGTGCTTTGAACTCAGAGAAAGATACGGTGTTGAAGTGCTTGTCTCTCTCAACACATATGGTGGCTGGTACAAATGGTTGGTGTATATCAAAACCTTTTCTTTCAGTTGAAGCCAATTCCTTTGTTTCCTTGAATGACCTCCAGAGACGGCCTATCCACTCAGGTCATTTGATATCCTCAACAAAGCATGAAAGCAGCCCTGCATTTCCCTTTATCTAATTAGACAAGGTGATCGCTTCACCTTGTCTTACACTTTACCCAATGTGGTACTCCGCTTGCTTTATAGGAGCTAATGACAGATTCCTTTTTATATGCTTTTTATTTTATGCTAGTTTTATTCAAAGCTGCCTTCAAAGCTGTTTTCACCATCTTGCAGGCTAACTGTAAAAGTGAGGATAGCAGAGATGCTGTAAGGCATGACAAACAGATTGCATGTAACAATCACACATCTTTCTGAGAATGTGTCAGTGCAATTGCATATTTCTTTCATTTATGTTTGGACAGGAGGAAGGAAGGTGTATTACCTTTAATTTTCCTCACAAAAACACAAAGAATGCTGTCAGGTGAACTGAAAAATGTATCCAACCCCATCCAGGGTCACACTATGTATCATGATGCAATTATGATGTCTTTATGGGCACCATGTGTTTATTTTATTATTTATTTATTTTTTTTTTTGTCTGAAGGTGGATGCTCTGGAAGTTATAAAATAGTGCTGGTATCAAACCATTTGACTACAACAAACTCAAGCCAGTAACCTAACATAGTTTTTTTTCTCTCTCTCTTTGTTCCTCTTTGAAAAATCTGGGGTATTTTAATATCAGGCATGGCGTTATTCTGCTCTTATCAAATTATTTGCTGATGAAAAAGTATTTAAAAAGCCTAAAGACAAATCCGAAGAGGAGCCAGACACAATGCGCAACATGATGGGAATTTGTCTCATCACCTTCTGCCTTGTCAGTGAATAAATCCAGATCTGCTGTGATAATGCCAGCCTGATGAATGACTCCATGAAAACATCATCTCTGGCGCTGCTCTTTAAGTTCTGTCATGAAAAAAAAAACTCAAATCAATGTCTTCTGATTAAATTCATTTTGCTGTGAAATACCAGCTTCTTTTTAGGAATGTTATTGCATCAAATTCAAGATTCAAGATTTTTATTCATCACATACAAAATTATATATAGCATAACCAGCAGTGAAATGTGAGTCAGGTCTGCTCCATGGACAGTGCAATTATTAAAGAAAACAACACAGATGTAAGAATGTAAGAATGAAATAAAAGTAAACAATAAAAAATAAGAATAAAATATAAAAAAGATGTATATTGTAGAATTAAATATAGAACGCAAAATAATGTGCATGAAAATAAACTGTAGTCTTAAATATTAAGATACACAGGGATGTACAATGTGCATATGTGCATTATACTGTAGTCTTAAATATTAAGATACACAGGAATGTACAAGAGGCAAATGTGCAAACAGGTTGACACTGTCAGTATGTCTAAGTGAGGTATTGAATGATGAATATCTTACTGATAAAGTGAACATTAAGTGGAGACATGAAGATGTTAAGAGGCTGGTTTTGAGTTTAGGAGCCTGATGGCCTGGGGGAAGAAACTCCGTCTCTCGGTTTTTGCCATCAGGTTACGGAAGCGCTTAAAGGTCCCATTCTTCGTGATCCCATGTTTTAAACTTTAGTTAGTGTGTAATGTTGTTGTTAGAGTATAAATAATATCTGTAAAATTCTAAGGCTCAAAGTTCAATGCCAAACGAGATATTTTATTTAACAGAATTCGCCTACAAAAAACGACCCGTTTGGACTACATCCCTCTAGTTCCTGCAGTAATGACGTCACTAAAACAGTTTTTTGACTGCCCACATGATTACACAAAAAAGGGGGCGTGGCCTTGTTGCGCTGCGACAGAGAAGAGGAAGAGCTGCGTTTGTGTTTGTCGCCATGTGTCGAAACGCTGTTATTTTCATCTCGGAGTCCAATCACCTTTGTTTGGGCTTCCCAGGGGACGCTGCACATGGAGATTAATGGTTACAATTTATGTTTAATTTAGTTCCCGAAAATTATAATCCACATGTAAAACTATGTGCAAGACATTTTGCTGAGGACAGCGAGCTTCCTCAATCTCAATCAGTTTAATGCCAGATTCGCACAAAGATTATTCTTGAAAGATGGAGCAGTTCCCTCTTTGTCTGGAGAAGGCGTTGTTTATGGACCACAACCGGTAAGTGTATTTTATTATTTAAGTTGCTGCATTTAACAGTTTCTGTCATTTATTACACAAAGGGAAACACTGTTTAGCTTTGTTAACTAGATGTTAGGGCTGTGCAATAAAATCAAATGCGATTTTCATGTGCATCTCATCAGTAAAAACGCTCCTGGGATTATAAATACATCTCCAGCACGTGCGTTCTTTTACTGTCTATGGTTCAGATCAGGTTTTCAAAACAAATCCTGCCCACTTGCTTCTCAAAACTAGCCCAACCGCGTTTCCAGGAGGGCAGCGTGCGCTCACCTGCTGTCGAATCACAACACAGGAACCGCTGGCACAATCAGAACTTGTAACTTATTTCTGAAGGAGGGACTTTATAGAACAAAGAAGTCATCAGCCTGTTTTTATGACAGTGAAAACAGTGTTATACAGATAGGTGAATTGTGTGAAAAATACAGTTTTTTTTACACGCAAAACATGAACACAAGTTATATTGCACACTGTAAACACAATCAAAGCTTCAAAAAAGCACGAAAAATGAGAGCTTTAAAATTTGACCTTCCTAAATTTGTATAATATTTAGCATCTATTTCAAATTATTTTGAGGGGCTGTTATGACTTTAATTGGATCATATTTAAGATTAATGTCTAATTTAAAGAAACACCAGGGCGGGTGTGTTTTTGGAATCCCTAAAAGATATTGGAGCGCGTTAAAAGACTTGTCTGCAAGCCATGCTTGTTGTTTTGTGAAAAAGGTGGCTGTTGAAATCTAACATCCAGATCACATCCACACATATAGAGAGTGTGACTTGGATATAATTTTCTTGAAAAACACTTTAGAAACAAGAGCTACTGCTAAGTAAATGTTACAGGGGAGAACATTCCTCCATAGATACCAGGGAATTAATTAGACAAAACCTGCATGAGCCACACTTTTCCTGAAAATGAAGACAAGCTTACACATGAATGAGAACAATTCTAAAATAAAATTTGACAGGTGGCATAAAAGTTACATTTATATTGGTTTGTACACATAAATCTGCTCCTAATATAAATGTCAGTGCTGTAGTTGAGATCTGAAAGGGTATGAGCTGAAGTAAGGACAAACTTAACTTGGGTCATTCATATTGAGGACAAGCCTGAAGCATTTTCATCTTAGAAAAAAAAGACAGTGACATGGGAGAAGAATTTTTATTTAGCAAAACGATGAACAGGATTTTTTATTTATGGCTACAATTGGGTCTTCAGAATAACAGACTGATAATAAATCTGTCTTATTGCATTTTAAAGGCTGCTTGGAGGTCCCACTATTTTGATTACCTTTCTTTACTTGCACGATAGGAAAACATTCAGAAAAGCACCAAAGACTCCTCTCATTCAACATTGTTAGGGTGAAAGCGGCTTGTAGAAAGCAATTTCACCACATTAGACTTTGATCTTGTTAGTATGGGTATTACTGGTGCAGACTTATGAAGGAGCACTGAGCTCTTATATATATAATTTTATATATAATTATAACTATATAATTTTTTTTTTTTCAAAACCACTCCTGTTAGTGAGTATTTTCTTTGGAGACATCACATCTGTTGAATACATGACAGAGGAGATACTGAATCTGACCTTTTATTCTGCTTGCACAGCTATTGAAATCTAACCTTGCTATCACTATAAATGTCAATATTAGGCTGCTGTTCTTATTACTCAGAGACACTTAGAAAACCCAGATCTAACAAACCGAACAAAATTTGATTCTGAACAACAAATCTTGTCATTTAGCATGTCATTTATAGTACAGATATCACAACCATCAACCAAAACATATCAATCAGGGCTGTGCACAGACATTTTGAGGCGCAGTGGCCCAAATAAAAAAGGGGCACTAAGGGGGTGGGTGGTTGTTAATACAAATTATCCAATTGTTACAAATGTACAGTAAAAAGAAAAGACAGCATACTTTGTAATAATTTCAAACTTAAGAGAGTGGGGTGGGGTAAGTTGAGCCAGTGGAAAAGTTAGTGTCTTGGCAACTGTACACTTTTACTGTCATGTGACCAATTATTTTGGAACCACCCATCATATATGCCAGACTGTGAAAAGGAGAAACACATAAGAGGAGTGGAAGGCCATTTAATATAAAAAACAGTTTTTGGCTTGCCAAAGTAAAAATTGAGCATAACAAATTTAATGGTTGTTACATCAAAGCAAATTTATCCAGATCTAAAAAACATCTATGATACATATAGATAATTAAGCAACATATAAAACCATGCAAATTATTTAGCTAAATATTAACCTGAATTAGTAAATTAGAAAAAAATAATAATAATATTTTTTTTCCCAAAATGGTCTATGGGGCAAAGTGAGTTAAATGCTGTGGGGTAAATTGAGGTTGCATTTTAATTTACCCCATCATAAGGCACTGTAGATAAGTTAAAGGGGTCATGTGATGCTTTTTTAAAGATCATTATTTTGTGTATTTGGTGTAACTGAATATGTTGACATGCTATAATTTTCATTTAACATTATTGTAGGTCCTCTATGCCCCGCCTCTCTCAAACGCATTGTTTTCTACAAAGTCACTCCATCCGACAAGGGCAGTCTGCTCTGATTGGCCAACTGACCCAGTGAATTGTGATTGACTGAACACCGCAAGCACTAGTCGTAATGTAATATAATGCTCCTTTCCATAATCGCGAGCTTCATCTTTCAAAATAAATGTAAAGACAATTAATAATGGCCTATATCATCAGTTCAAGCCCGAAAGGGGAACAGAGTCGCGTGACAGACACAGTGATGAAGCTCGTATGTGTTTGCAGTACACAAGCCACGGATGGTTAAGACAGTTGACTCCACTGTGTGACCCTCTCTTTCTCTCTCTCTCTCTCTCTCTCTCTCTCTCTCTCTTTCTCTCTCTCATACTCCGCATTTGAACAGTCAGTAGTAAATACTTAAACTAATAACAAAACATACTTCCAGTTGCTGATTCATAAGCCCCAGATTGTCATAGCAAAGTCTGAATTACCTCCTCTCCTAGTTTCATGAAACAGTCATCCATAAAATGCGTTGCTGTTCTGTTGTAAGTAACCTTAAAAATTCCTAAATGCATCTACTTTCAGAAGGCCAAATAAAGTGCTTTTGCTTACACTTAGATACACACATTATCTCCCTGACATGTTGTCCCTGGCGGTTACTGAAACCTTGCCTTCTTTCTTTGCATGAACATTTTGGCACCATTACGCAAATATTTCTACATAGTGACATAGACATGTGGGGCGTGTTTGAATGAGCCATCTTAGGGGTTTGTGGCAGTCTTAACTTTGATAAAGAACATCTCTTTGCATTTGAGACTTTGCAACTTTACAGATCTTCTTTGTGAGCATGTAACAGTCTAAAGAGAAAGGAAACATTGAAATCGCATCATATGACCCCTTTAAATCTCAGAATTATAAACTGGTATTTTAAAGTGATATTACTGGTTTAGTTGATCATATAGCCTATACATATTATTTGTAGATTATTTGATACGGTGAGTGTACAAGTGCACCAAATCCTTCTCTGATAAGAACCAGAAAATGCTTTTCATCACATTATAATCAGATATACCTTTCCTCCTGTGGTCCCCAATGGCCAACAAACTGTCTGTTTAGTCTGTTTTTAGGAAGGTTACAACTTTGGTGTTCAGCATATGGTTTCAGAAATGCAAGCAATTAAATATTGAATTTTAAACTTCATTTGGTTGGTTTCATGTTGTTAAAGTTAACTTTATGAAAATAATTTGGTTGTAATAGGAAACTATTAAATTAGTATTTAAATTACTATTTCACATGGGTTTGAATCTGATTCAGGTGGTCATTTTACACCCAGATGGTGCATCTTACCCACTGACTCGGGTCAACTTACCCCTAACCCGGGGAAAATTGAGCCATGAGAACACTCTTTTTATAAGAAACCATATTCTTAGAACCGTTTGTCATACATTCTGATAATTTAAAATGATAGGAATACTTTTATTAGGATAGGATATACTAGGTACTTTCATTGTATTTCTGTATCATTTCCTCTTATCTTGAGGACCACATAAGTAAAAGATAGCTAATCTTACCCCACTCTCCCCTATAAGAATTTCATTTACATTTGCATTTATTCATTTAGCAGACGCTTTTATCCAAAGCAACTTACAAATGAGGACAGTGGAAGCAACCAAAAACAACAAAAAGAGCAATGATATATAAGTGCTATAAAAAGTCTCAGTTATGTTAACACAGTACACGTAGCATGGGCTTTTAAATAATATAATAAATAAAAATAAAACAGATAGAATGAAAAAAAGAATAGAGCAAGCTAGTGTTAGAGGTCTTTACACAAACACAAACACACAATTGCATAATAAATGAAAAGAAAATAGAATACAAAAAGATTAGAAAGGTAGTTAGATTTTTTTTTTTAAGAATAGAATTAGAATAGTGAGTTTTAAAGTTAGAGGTTCAAATAAAGATGGAAGAGTTTGGTTTTAAGCCAATTCTTGAAGATGGTTAAGGACTCCAGTAGGGAACATTTACTTTGTGACTTTTGACTATGTGCTTCTTTGGGATGGCACAATCAAGCGACGTTCACTTGCAGAACACAAGCTTCTAGACAGGGGCGTTTGCACAAGATCCCGGGCCCTATGCATAGGAAGTCCTGATGGGCCCCCATGGCCCCGCCCATGAAAATATCCAGGTAAATAAAATATATTCCAGACTTTTCAAGGGCCCTCTCTTCCTTTGGGGCCCTGGAAATCAGTACTGGTTTTACCCCCAGTCCGACGCCCCTGCTTCTAGAGGGCACATAAGTCCGAAGTAACAAATTTAGGTAAATGGTTGCAGAGCCAGTGGTAGTTTTGTAGGCTAACATCAATGCCTTGAATTTTATGCGAGCAGCTATTGGAAGCCGGTGCACATTGGTAAACCGAGGTGTGACGTGTATTATTTTTGGCTCATTAAAAATTAAATTTATTGCCATGTTCTGGATTAATTGTAAAGGTTTGATAGAACTGGCTGGAAGACCTACCAAGAGGGCATTGCAATAGTCCAGCCTGGACAGAACAAGAGCTTGAACAAGGAGTTGTGCAGCATGTTCCGAAAGAAAGGGCTTGATCTTCTTGATGTTGAATAAAAAAAAAAAATCTGCAGGATCGGACCGTTTTAGCAATGTGGTCTGAGAAAGTAAGCTGATCATCAATCATAACTCCAAGGCTTCTAGCTGTTTTGAAGGAGTTATGGTTGATGTGCCTAACTTGATGGTGAAATTGTGATGAAACATGGGTTTGCTGGAATCAAAAGCAGTTCTGTCTTGGCAAGGTTGAGTTGAAGGTGATGGTCCATCATCCAGCAGGAAATGACTGTTAGACAAGCTGAGATGCGAATAGCTACCGTCGGATCATCAGGATGGAATGAGAGGTAGAGTTGAGTGTCATCAGCATAGCAATGGTGGTATGAAAAGCCATGTTTCTGAATGACAGAACCTAATGATGCCATGTAGACAGAGAAGAGAAGTGGTCCAAGAACTGAGCCCTGAGGCACCCCAGTAGTTAGATGTTGTGACTTGGACACCTCACCTCTCCAAGATAATTTAAAGGACCTATCTGATAGGTAAGACTCAAACCATTGAAGTGTGGTTCCTGAGATGCATTTTGCCAGTAGGGTTGATAGGAGGATCTGATGGTTAACCGTGTCAAAAGCAGCGGACAGATCAAGCAGGATAAGTACTACTGAAGATTTGGATTCCGCTCTTGCCAGTCTTAAAGCTTCAACAACTGAGAGCAAGGCAGTCTCAGTTGAATGTCCACTTCTGAAGCTAGAGATTGGTTGCTGTGAAGGAGGATGTTGTGTGTGAGAAATGGAGAGACTTGGTTGAACACATCTCGTTCAAGTGTTTTTGCAATGAAAAGAAGAAGGGAAACTGGTCTATAGTTCCCTAAAAGAGATGGGTTGAGGGTGGGTCTCTTAAGTAGTGGAGTTATACGAGCCTGTCTAAATGATGACGGAAAAACACCAGTGTGGAGGGATGTGTTGATGATGTGAGTGAGTGCAGGTACAACTGCAGGAGAAATGGCTTAAAGGAGATGAGATGGAATAGGATCAAGTGGGCAAGTAGGGTGATTAGAAAGGATGAGTTTTGAGACTTCTGCCTCAGAGAGTGAAGAGAAGGATGTTAATGAGTGTATGTTTGTTGGTGATATGAGCTTGACTGATTGTGGTGTGGAAAATTGTGCACTGATGTGTTTAATTTTATTAATGAAAAACGTGGCAAAGTCGTCAGCTATTAGAGATGAAGCAGGAGGGGGAGGAGGTGGACAAAGAAGTGAGGAAAATGTTTTAAAAAGCATGCAAGAGTTAGACGAATTGTTAATTTTGTTATGGTAGTATGTCATTTTAGCAGTGGAGACATTGGCAGAGAAGGAAGAAAGTATTAAACATTTAATAGAATTCGATATTTAATTTAATATTTTACAGCATAAATGTATATTATATGCTAATAATCAACTAATTTAAAACATTTATATTATTTTTTAACTATTTGTAGACCTACTATTAATATGGTTTAAAAAATATTATTATGTTATAGATTACTAGTACCAAGACAAGTGATTATAATGGGAAATACACTTTAAATAAAATTTTTTAATTAAATTTAAATTAAATTAAAATGTGAAAAACTGCTAAATATTTTATGATATACCTGCTAGCTTGTTGGCTTGAATCCATGTTTGCAATGTTGAACTGCCTTTATAGCAGCCTCCCTTTGCTCTTTCTCTTATTTATTTATTTGTATTTTTATTTTTATTTTTTTTATTTATTTTTTTTCGTTTACAAAGTGTGCCAACAACAGCAAATTTTGTGTTATTTATATCAGCCTAGATTTGATTGTGTACAATAATTTGATCAGACATTCTAATTCTAAGAACGTGGATAAATTGTTGTAAGCACTTTTAGAAGACAGAGAGCAAATCATTACTGACAGAAATACAAAAACAAACTACCAAATTATTAATTCATCAAATCATCCACTGACTGTAATGTAGATTGTAATGCATCTACCTGTTAATGAATGAGCTTCGGGAACTGGGGGACACAGATTGCGGGAAAACATGGAGTGGATTAGCAGAATCAGTGGATCTTTAGCGGAGCGGGAACAGAACGTTTTGAGCTGGGGTGAGGGGCACCTCAGCTGATGAGGGCAAAGGGGCAGTGGGTCTAGCCACCGGACCACCCCCCTGTGCATGGCCCTGATATCAATATCATACCAAAACTGAATGAAAAAAAAATAAAAAATACCTTGGGTCTATATAAGTCTATACTATATACAGTCTATATAACACTGCAGTCAAATTATTATAGAAATTGTAAAAGTAATTATTTTTTATTTACTTGATTATTTATATTATTATTATTATATTTATTTACAATTTATACCTATTAAATATGTTGCTGTTTGGAATAAATATATATAAAAAAATGTATCCATTAATTTGCATATCTAGAAATCATACTCAAAATTAGGCTTCCATCATATTTATTTAATATCTTGATTTGGCTAATTTTAATGCTTGTTTTTTTTACTTATTTTATGGTTTGCTGAAGCCTCTGGCAAACTTTGGAAAACTTTTGCCCTGTTAAAGCCCCTGATTGAGAAATACTGATTTAAATTATATTATTGCATATCATTTAATACACAGTAGCTTTAAAAGTACATCATATTGTTATCTTCAGTATTTCTGTGTTGGTCTTGACACTTTGTTTCTAGAACATAGAGTTCATAGGGTTGTGAATCAATAGAGGAGCATGATTCATTGCTAAATTAACAGTAACAGTAACAGTAGTAGTACTGCACATATAGAGTACATACATAATATTATATTTTAGGCTTATATAAAACACAAATTCCCCATAAATTTGTCTCTGCTCTCTCACCATTTTAGTCCACAAGTGAGTTTTTAAGTTTGATTTGTAAAATATATTCTTGCTTTGTCTGTTTCAATAATATTAGCTATTTTAAAAATATTATTATATGATGACATTCATGCAAAGTCACCATTAAAAATGCATTGTGAGGCTTCTGCACTAGATTAAGTTTCCAGCCCTACTTTTTACTTTTAAATTGTTCATCTTTCACTTGTAATTTTGGAACTTAAGTCATTGTATTATTATATCTGTGTCAGGTTCAGACCGGTAGACTCCAGAGGAAGCGAAGATGCAGGGGAGCAGCGCTAGATTTCAGTATGCACGTCTTCTATTCAGTGAATCCCGAGAAGTTTCCTTGTGGAGACACAGGAGCCTTATCACTGATGCTCTTTCAGTATGCGATCGTCTGTACGATTTCATTAAACATGCTCTTTGTCCGCTGCCTAACTTGCTGTCTCTGCCTCTCTCTCTATGCATGTGTCACTCTTCCTCCCTCTCCCCCATACTGTTTTTTTTTTTTTTTTTTCTGGTGTCTGATGTTCTTCATCTGGCAGCTCTATCATTGTCTTCTGCCCCTCGACTTTAATGGGATCCTGCATCTGCATCAAAAAGATTCATTGATGTGCCCCCAGGAAGCTCTGACAGTATCAGACTGTGTCCAGAAGATGAGGAACGGATAGGAGGACAGTGGCTTACATGACCTGAAGCCTATTGTCTGTAAACAGACGTCTGAGATGATGTCCTTCAAACCGTCATTCAGAACAGAGATACAATATATCCTTTTCTATCAAAAGATATTTCAAGCAAAAGGTGAAGTGGCCGTGGTTAGTCACAGATCCCCTCTGTGAGTGTCTAGACTGCACATTTCTGCTCATTTTTTACACCTTTAGTGATGGCCTGTTCATTGTTCATGGTCACGTCTGATGTCAGTCCTGACTTGGCTCTCGTGTAAAATCCTTTCAGCTGTTTGTCTTTGACGGCTGATCAGCAGGGACCTCGATTAAAACCCTGATAATACCTCTTAATGCTGCCTTTCCTTCCCATGAGCAAGCTGTTCTCACTTCTCTAAGATTAGGATAGACAGGAAGCGAGAGCCCAATTCACAAAAGATTTTCACCACTTCAGGGCTTTATTTAATCAATGTCACAAACCACGATTAAAAAGTGGATAAAAGAGAGTGCCCTTGTAGATTTTGTTCTTCTGCTGCACACAGATGCACACCTGTATTTATGCTGAAAACACACTATTTGTGCTTGTGTGGGTATGTATTTATCACAGAGGGATTCGACGATGCTGACTGGTGCGTAATGACAAAACAATATGTTGATGTGGTGTAATTATACACGGCTGCACATTACAGGAATGTATCATTCATGTGCACTGTTTAATTCATCAGTTTGAATGCCAGTACGCTGAAGGTTTTACATGATGTTCTGCCCGTGCTATTTACAGCAAGTCTGTTAGTGTCCATTTTCCTTTTCATCACTGTCTACCTCTGAGGAGCTGTTGCATGCCTGGATGTTGTTCTGAATGACTAATTACCTTTATTCAGCGAGGATACGTTCAATTGATCAAAAGTGACAGTAAAGGCATTTAGAACGTCACAAAGGATTTTAATTTAATAATTAAAATAACTGCTGTTCCTTTGAACTTTCTATTCATCAAGAAAAATGTTAAACAGCACAACTGTTTTTAATGCTGCTAATGATAAATGTGTCTTGAACATCATATCAGCATATTAGTATGATTTTTGAAGGATTATGAAGTGACACTGAGGACTGGCGTAATAACAGGCATAAATTACATTCTAAATATTTCACAATGTTTATTTATTACTGTTATATTAGGGTCACACTTGATATTTTTTTTTAGGTTCAATTCTCACATTAATTATGACTTTTGCCACAATAAACTACTAAATTGCTGTTTATAAATAGTAAGATAGTTGTTCAGTTCAGGTATTGGGTAAGATCAGGGATGTAGAATATGGTTATGCAGAATACCGTCAGGTCCATACATATTTGGACACTGACACAATTTTCATAGTTTGCCACCAGAATAGAATTAAAATGAAACAATCAAGATGAAATTGTATTGCAGACTTTAAGCTTTAATTATTTCAAGGGGTTTAACAAAAAAATAATATAAAATGCTTAGGAATTACAACCATTTTTATACACTGAACCCCATTTTCAGGGCCTCAAATGTAATTGGACAAATCAATATAATCATAAATAAAATGTTAATTTTTTGTGTTTTGTTGAGGATCATTTGCAGGCAATCAAAGGCCATGGACATCAGCAGAGACTGGGTTTCCTCCTTTGTGATGCTTTGACAGGCCTTTACTGCAGCTGACTTCAGTTGTTGTTTGTGGGTCTTTCTGCTTTTAGTTTTGTCTTCAGCAAGTGAAATGCATGCTCAAACGAGTTGAAATCAGGAGACTGACTTGGCCATTGCAGAATATTTAATTTTATTACCTTTAAAAACTCCTGGGTTGCTTTTGCTGTATGTTTTGGGTCATTGTCCATTTGTACCATGAAGTGCTGCCCAATCAAATTTGTTCCATTTGACTGACTATGGGCAGAGAGTATATCCCTATACACTTCAGAATTCTTCTAGCTGCTTTTGTCTTCTGTCACGTCATTAATTATGACCAGTAACCCAGCACCACTGGAAGCCATGCATGCTCATGCCATCACAATGCGCCACCATGTTTCACAGCTAATGTTGTATGGTTTGGACCATGAGCTGTTCCAAGCATTCTTCATGATGAGAAGTCCTGGCCTAGTGGTTAGAGAGTTTGACTCCTAATCCTAGGGTTGTGGGTTTGAGTCTCGGGCTGGCAATACCACGACTTACTGTAGATGCCCTTGAGCAAGGCACTGAACCCCCAACTGTGTTCATGCAGAGCATGAATTCTGAGTATGGTTCACTATACTTTGGCTGTATGTCACTTCACTTTCATACTTTTTTATTTCTGTTATTCTGGTATCTTAATTTCAGCCATCCAAAGAATGCTTTTCAAGAAGTGGTCTGGCTTTTTTTTTTTTATCAGGCCATGTTTGCACCTTGTGGTGAAACCTCTGTATTTGTTATCATGAAGTCTTCTCATCACCATAGACTTTCACAGTGACACCTACCTCCTGGTGATTGTTCTTCACTTGGCTGGATGTTGTGAAAGGGTTTTTATTTACTATAGAGAGGATCCTCTGATCACTGTTTTCTTCCATGGACGTCCACGCATTTTTATGTTGCTGAGATCACCAGTGTTAAACTCAAGATTTGGCTACTCCGACTGTTCATGCTATCTCTCTGATGGTTTTTTTTTTTGTCTTTTAAGCCTAACAATTCTCTGTTTCACCTGCATGGAGAGCTCCTTTGACTGCATTATGTGGGTTCACAGCAGCAGGTTCCAAATTCAAATGGCACACTTAATCAATTTCAGACCTTTAACCTGCATGAATAGTCACGTGACATGCATTTTCAGTTGTGTAGTGTAGACAGAGATCGTTTCTGAAATGCAGTGAAAACGGCAGAATAGATGAGAAAAGTTTTCATTTTAAAACGCTGTTTTAAATTTGTCACCACATGAAACATGTTTTTAAGTTTTTAATTATTATTTAATATTTCAGATAGACAAAGTCTCCTTATAGTGTAACAGCAGTATCACTTCTATTAATAGTCTGGCAAGTTTATTTCTTGTTTTTATTTTCGTCTCTTTTTACACTAAACCAGCCTTGATCAAAAGACAAGTTTCTTGCAAATTTCCTATCAATCCTAAGTCACTTCCTTCTGAGCAGAAATGTTGTTCTCCTGTTCTTCTTTAAAGATTATAGGAGCACATTTCCCCCCATGTTGTGTTTACATAGCATTTACAAAGCAATTATTGCTCTAAATTTCCCCATCCCCTCTGGGAGTCTAACATATAAAGATTGAGAGGCGTGTGGTATAGCTAAAGCACCTGTGGGCTCCAGTCTTTAAATAAAACCTGAATGTAGTTAGATCATTCACTGCAGAGTAAAAATGAACTATTAATTATTGGTTAGCCTAAAACTATTAAGACTGAAGTTCAGCGATTGAAGATTTGATGAACCGTTAGGGCCTAATTTGCGATTTTACAGGTAAAACATTCGTTATGCACTCATTATGTATAAAACGTGGCTTTGTCAATATATTGACAAGACAGTAAGGATCCAGCGACAGGTGGTCTAGGTTGTTGATGTTGTCTGAGTGAGTGGAGACCCACCTTGAGCAGATAATTAGCTGTCTCCTCGGTGAGAAAGAGGAGGATGTAATTCAATCAAAGCACAATGCTGACAGTTAGTAAGAGGGTCTCCAAGGACATTAAATAAACGTGGATGCAAACGTTTATGTCACATTAGTTTCAGCTGTCATTGATTGTTTATTCATTTGTAATAATTAATGATGGCGCCTTTATGCACCGATTCAAGTGGACCCTGTAAAACTGCCAGGACTGTCCCGTTCTTGAGGTCTGCAGACAGAGGGTCGATGGGATAATACATCTCTAGAGGAATGCTCTGTCAACACCGCCTGAGGTAATGCTCGCTCCTCACCTCCACGGGGGAGACTCGCTTCTTTGACCCTCACGGTATTCCCCTGAAAGCCAGATTGATAACAGCAGTTTAGCCCCTTGATGTGCAAGTCACACTAGACCTTCAGCTCGACGCACACATCCTTCCTTTCGATCTCTCTCCCAGACAGAGTGCTGGAGGGAAAACAACCCCATCAGTTTAATTACAGTTCTCGAAGGGCTGATGATCTGATGAGTTAGTTACACTCATGAATTAATGATAGCCCTCCCTTCTCACGTTATTTAGGCAGTGGAGTCAAGGGGAAAGCCATTCGAAGACTCAATTTGGGACTTTTGTGGTGAACCATGGGAGAGATCCAGTCTCTACACGAATGAAGTGTCTCTGACTGTTCTGGTGTAAGTAATTCCAGGACATGTCTTATGCTTTGACCTGACTTCAATTTCCGTATTTTCAACACTTACTTTACTGTTCAAAAGTTTTTGTAAATTTTTTTATTATTTATTTATAAAAAAAATTATAATGTAGAATTTTATTTAGCAGGGATGCGTCAAATTGATCAAAAGTGGCATTAAAGATGATTAAAATGTTTGAAAAACATTCTTTCTGTTTATTGGCATTTTTGATCTGGAAATGCAGCCTTGGTAAGCATTAGCGATTATTAACCTACCCCAAACTTTTGAACAGTACTTTACGTTATATTTTAATGTTAAAAATCTTAAAATTTTATATTAATTTAACATCCATTTTCTTTTTAATTTCCAAGTGCAGCTTACTATTATAATTATACATGCAGTTTTTATAAACTCATTGAGAGACTGCTTTGAATATTTGTACCTAAATTCATTTGTCACATAAAGGACCATTTAAAGGCAACATTTCTTTTTAATTAATTTTTTTGTTTAAGATTAAAACGCACCTGATGAACATTGACAGGATCTACGCTATACACTTTCCCATACACATTCAAAAAAAAAAAATCCTATCTTAAAATCTTGATGTTGATAAAGCTCATGGTCATGTTACACACTTTAAATGATACATAAGGGGTCGTGATGGTATTGTGTCTAAAATGCCCCCCAGTTAAGCTGTAAAGATTTATGAGGGTTTAACCCAATACAGAATTGTAATCATTCATCACCTGGTCCCTTATACATGAATTATTTAAAATCACGTGGCATATCAAGAGGTTTTGATTGTAACAACAACCCCTCTCTCCAAATTCTCATTTATACTAAAATTCCAGTAGGACTACTGAATATCACATTGAAATTCCTTCCCAACCACTTCTCGTGCAATGGCTGCTGCCACATTTCATAGTGTGAGGTTGAGAAGTGGCAAACAGCACAATTACCTTGTCACTTATGCATCTAGCACTAACACTCTCTCTCTTTTTTTGTTTGCTTGTTTTACTGATGATCCAGTAAGCTTAGACTGAATTGTTTATTTAAGCATTGGATGAGCTGAAGATTGAAATTCAGACTTCTTTTTGTATTTCTTCAAATAATGCTTGGGGTCCAACAGCTTTTCTTACTCACAACCATTTATAGGGTTTTTATTGTTACAGAGGAGATCAAAGTATAAAAATAATCTCTCAGATTTCTACAGATTTCATGTAACACATTGAAGTACAGCGTGCACAGCATGATTTGTCAGATATGTAATGAGTACTGGGTTCCACTGTAAATTTGAAGCTGCATTGCATAGTGTCTCTGGAATGTATTTGCTTTAAAAATACAAGTTTTCACACTTTTGCAAAGCTACACCTCAAGCATGGATTTTGGAGGAGCTTGAGGTACTCACACATTAAATTCCAAAACTGTGCAGAGACACAAATGTGTTGATGTGGCCTTGATGTACTTCACCTACTTCAGTATTAAGCTTTTGAAAAGAGAGTTGGCAAAAGTTAGTCTTTTTCACATCCGCCAAAAGAAGGTAGTCATAAAAGGAATATGAAAGACTTTACAGATAGCTTGTTTTATTTATCTGTACCTAAAATGTGACAAAATACATTTTGAACCTTATATTTTTTATTATCTTCTATGTATGTTTACAACTTTTAATGAAGCAAAACAAACTTACTAATATTGCCTTACTGAACCTTGACCAAGGTTATCTGAATTTTAGTCTTGGATAAGACTAAATGGCAAATGGACTAGTCCAAGTTGCAGATTATTCTGGCCATACCTGCAAATCACCTAATAAGCTATTTATGGCCATAAACCTAAAGTACAGCTCCCATGTACTGGAATAGGGGAAAACTTAAATCTGTTTTGATTAAAATAATGTTTCAGTTGTTTCTCTCAGATCAGAAGGACTATCTTACAATTATGTAAAACATAATGCTTTTCTTTGTGTTAAGTCATGCATAAAAAAATTAAGCTGGTCCAATGCATATGCAAATGTGCATTATAGAGTAAACAAAACAAAAACATTATTAAAGGAAAAACAAGGAATCAAGGAGCAGGGAAGCACAACAGGTTAACACAACTAATAGCAGACAAAGGACCAAAGGAGAATTCAAGTCAAGTCACCTTTATTTATATAGCGCTTTAAACAAAATACATTGCGTCAAAGCAACTGAACAACATTCATTAGGAAAACAGTGTGTCAATAATGCAAAATGACAGTTAAAGGTAGTTCATCATTGAATTCAGTGATGTCATCTCTGTTCAGTTAAATAGTGTCTGTGCATTTATTTGCAATCAAGTCAACGATATCGCTGTAGATGAAGTGACCCCAACTAAGCAAGCCAGAGGCGACAGCGGCAAGGAACTGAAACTCCATCGGTGACAGAATGGAGAAAAAAACCTTGGGAGAAACCAGGCTCAGTTGGGGGGCCAGTTCTCCTCTGACCAGACGAAACCAGCAGTTCAATTCCAGGCTGCAGCAAAGTCAGATTGTGCAGAAGAATCATCTGTTTCCTGTGGTCTTGTCCTGGTGGTCATTTGAGACAAGGTCTTTACAGGGGACCTGTATCTGGGATGAAAAATGATAAAAGGAGAAAAACGAAATAATTAATAAACACAGATGGAAAAGAATGAACTAATCAGAACACAGGGAAACTATAAGTCACCATACACCATTTTTTGGACAGTGATGTTTGTTGAAATTCTCTTATGCTTACCAATATATATATATATATATATATATATATATATATATATATATATATATATATATATATATATATATATATATATATATATATATATATATATATATATAGATAGATAGATAGATAGATAGATAGATAGATAGATAGCAGTACATTTTACAATAATTTATTTAAGTGTGTTAAGTACTTAATATTTTCTTAATAGTTAAGCTACTTAATAAACTGGAAACTGGGATATGCAGGATTCTTTAATGAATAGAAAGTTCAAAAGAACCGCATTTATTTGTAAAACATTTGTGTAATATTATACGTCTTTACTGTTTTTTTATAAATTTAATACCCTTGCTGAAAAAATTATTATTAATAAAAAAATTTTTTTAAAAAATGAACCCAAACCCTTTAAAAATAGTTTATAATGTTTTGTCTCCTCATGATGTTTGCTGACATGTGTCCAACCATGGATCACTTTGTTTTTCCGTGACCTTTAAGATCAGATTCCTCTGAATTAGATTATACCACAATACTAAGTTGCTATGAAAACTAAAAATTTAAATATTTCACAAATATGAGAACAGAAAACACTGGAAAAATAGCTGATGCTAATGGTAAGACAGACTCACCTTGTCAGATTATCATTTGGATGACAGACAATTTTGACATTCCTCCGATTGGTAAAAGTGGCACAATATGTGTCCATCCCAAAACAGATAAAAAAAAATGTAGAGAAGGATTTTTGAGAGGGATGATTGGCATCATCCATACTAGGTGTGGCTTAATTTGCATTTTTAATAACATAAAGATTTAATTACAAATGTCACATTCAATGTCCCCAGAGTATTTCAGAATTATTCTCTTGCGTGTGTCAGAGTTCATTTTCTTGAATGGCTGCACAGTTTAGTCGTCTACAGTTAGGTGACTAAGATCATGGCAGTACTCTCCTGCATCTCTTTCACGGCACATTTCGATTTATTAGGACCGCCTCAGAGCATAATATTGAAAATGGCAGGCAAGTAAAGCTCTCTTGCAGCTCAGATCGCACACGTGATGTCTAAGACAATGTGTGTTTGACATGGTGTGAAATGTGATGACTTTCTCTCACTCACTCAGTTGCCAGTCCAGATTTTGTGGCTCCGGGGCAGATTTTTATCCAGTGCTAGTTGACTACTTTTGACTCACACAGAATAATTATTTTCTCCACGGTTATAATTTTTTCAATAGCTGAGAGAGTAAACACAGAGTGTTAGTAAAAGTGTTACTATTGATTGGTCAACATCTCTCCAACAGCACCATAAAGATTTGGAGATCTCTCAGCTTGTGTTTAGTGTGAGTTTTGTGCATCTAGGTTGTTTTTGTATGTGTCTATGTTCACTTGCTTATAATGGTGTTATTATATATTACATTATTACCATGGTATTGGTATTGTAACGACTGGGTGAAGGAGTGGCAGGAAGCAAGTGCGAGATTAATGATATTTAATGAAGACAATGATATAGACCGTACTTGAGACACAAACAACGCTGGGAGGAATGCGCAGTCCAAGATGGTGGTGATGAGTGACGAATCCGGAAGGCGGAGGTGAGTAGGCAGCAGGAGAGGGTGACACAGGATCTGCTGGGAAGCGAGCCGAAGGTAAGTGGTGTTGCTTGGTGGTGGGTTGCGTAGAGTGGACGGGGTTCCGGGGAGAGACGGACATCCAACGCAGAAACACACAAGAAAGCAAAACATAGGTCATAAACATGAAATAACGCTCTCACGAACACAGGACGCTAGACAAGCCAATATATAGGGATGAGTAATGAATGACAGCTGTTGCTGATGACAATTAACGGAGACGCCCACAAACTAATCAGTGCTGACGCGTAACACACAGACTTCACCCACAAAGTGCAAAACCCAGAGATCACGGTTTACCAACCGTGACAGTTCCCCCCCCCCCCCCCCCCCCCTCTAAGAACACCTCCTGGAGTTCCCAGAAGGGCCTACCTGCTGATTGTAATCATCAATAAGGGAGTGATCCAGTATGTCCCTAGCAGATACCCAACTCCTCTCTTCCGGACCGTAACCTTCCCAGTCCACCAAGTACTGGAATCCTCGTCCCCTCCGTCTCGAGTCCAGAATATGATTAACCGATTAGGTCGGTTCACCATCTACGAGATGCGACTGCGAGAGGAATATAGTTAGTAGAAAGCCACACTTTTTGACCCACGATGTAAACGGGAGGCTTTGACCGGTGGCGATCGGCCTTAGTGCGCTCCCTCATCCGGAGCAGAGTCTCACGGGCTCTGGTCCAGGTGCGGTGGCACCTCTGGACAAATGCGTGAGCAGAGGGGACCGCGACTTCAGATTCCAGACTAGGAAAAGCTGGTGGCTGGTAACCTACGCTGCACTGAAACGGAGAGAGGCCCGTGGCTGACACTGGTAACGAATTGTGAACGTACTCCACCATAGAGAGTTGTTGGCTCCAGGAAGAAGGATTCTTGGAGACCAAACATCGCAACGTTCTCTCTAAATCTTGGTTGGCTCGCTAAGACTGCCCATTACTCTGGGGATGATAACCCGAAGACAGACTAACCGTCGCTGCCAGCAATTTACAAAATTCCTTCCAAAATTTGGATATGAATTGGGATCCCCTGTCAGAAACCACGTCTACTGGGAGGCCGTGTAACTGAAAGACGTGATCTAGGACAGTGACCGCTGTCTCCTTGGCTGTAGGTAATTTGGGCAAGGGAATGAAATGTGCCGCCTTCGAGAACCGGTCCACTATGGTCAAAACGACCGTCATGCCATTAGAGGGCGGTAACAAAATCTAGTATGATATGTGACCAGGGTCTCGAAGGGACAGACAGCGGTTGAAGCCCATCAGGAGGCCGGTTAGACGACTTACCACTGGCGCAAACTGAGCAAGCCAAAACAAAATCGTGGATGTCACGAACCATAAGTGGCCACCAGAATCGTTGTTTAACTAACCCCTTGGTTCGGCTTATCCCTGGATGACAAGCAATGTTATAGCAGTGACCCAACTGAATAACTTCGGACCGTAACTCTTCCGACACAAATAAACAGGAGATAAACGATGTGAGAAAAACGTGCAGGGATGCATCTTATCATCCGAGGCACCACTTTGAAAAAGAACTGCTCCTACCCCCACCTCCGATGCGTCGACCTCCACCACGAACTACCGTGTGGGATCAGGAGCTACAAGGATGGGAGTCGAAACGAAGCAGCTCTTGAGGTTGATAAATGCAGTTTCGACTGCATCCGACCACCTGAACGGAGTACTGGGGGAGGTCAAGGCCGTCAGAGGTGAGACTAGTTGGTTGAAATTACGAATGAAACATCGCTAAAAATTGGCGAACCCCAGAAACCGCTGAAGGGCCTTACGGGAATCTGGAGATGGCCAATCTATCACAGCCTTAACCTTGTCAGGATCCATACGTATTCCCTCGGACGAGACTGTGCATGGAATACGCATTTCTCCGCCTTGACAAAAAGCCCATTCTCGAGTAACTTCTGGAGCACTCGTCTGACGTGTTAAACATGTTCCTGGAGAGATGAAGAAAAAAAAATCAGTATGTCATCCAGGTAAACATATATAAACTGATCTACCATGTCTCTCAACATGTCATTAACCCTCGGGAGTCTAAGGGTATTTTTGGGGCCTGGAAGAAGTTTTGTCATGCCCTGACATTTGTGCTTTTTTCAGTTTCTTATAAATATCTAAATGGGTAAAGCCGAATCTCACTGTAATCAGCACAAACTGGGCTATAATAATAATGTGAAATGCATGCATGTACATGATTGTATTTTTGAGAAAAAAAAAAGTTATGCGTGGTTAGTGAAAAACTAAAAATGTTAAATCACTTGAATAAGGCCATAAAACACATAAAGAACAATGGTTCCCGGGATTTTTGAGAACTGGAGCTTGTAGCCTAGAATTTTTCTTTCTAAATGATGTGAAAATCATCTTGTTTACTCACTCACAGAAAACAATATATTGATTTAAATTTTCTAAGACACTTTTTGTTGGTAAAAGTCATATGCGAGTAGGCGTCAACTATCATGAATATCATTGTGATTTACACCTGAGAAGACAAAGGCCTGCATAATGAGCCATTCAGTCAGCTGTGCCACTGAGAGGGAGGAGTTACAAGAAAGAATGTGAGAACAAAATAAATCTATATAATTTTATGTTTGTAGTTTATTTAGAATATATTTAATTATCCCACAACATACTTTAATATCCACTTGGGGGAGCAGTTAAACAGTTTATCAGGAACAATCAAAGCTGACTTTCAAACAAATTTCTTTGCATCATTACTCCAGTCACACAATCCTTCAGAAATCCTTTTAACAATCTTATTTTCTACAAAAAAAACATTTATTGTTGTTATTATCATTATTATTATTATTAATGTTGAAAAGAGCTGAGAATATTTTTTAGGTTTTTTAGGGGGAATAAATTGAAAGAACAGCATTGTTTTTACATTTGTTAGCCTACAGTTATTTATTTGTTACATTTATATTATTTACATCAAGCTTTTGAATGGTAAAGTATTGTATATTGTTATTGAGACTTCATAATGTTTCACTTGATTATATATTTAGTCAGGAATTATAGTTTGGAAAAAGTCTTTGGAAAAAGTCTAACTAGTAAAATGTTTACACTATATGTGAAAACTAGTACAAGTATATAAATAAATAAAGAGAGACTTACTCATGTTTATGATCTCTGCTGAATAAAGTGCTTCATTCTTTTTTTTCTGAGGAAATCCATTTCTCAAATCCTCAACCACATCACATCTTTTTGGGGTGAATTATGTCTTATTCCTCTCATCGCGAAGCAAACAGTAAAATAAAAGAACTTGAAGAACAGTCTCGCTGCGTTTTCTTCTGTGTGGGCGTAGTCAAGCCGCACGCTTCAGTTTGAATCTGAATAGCGCGTTCAGCGCGGGGGCGTGGTCACATTAGATATAATGAATAGATATACATGAAAAACAGACATCGCGTTGTTTTCATATGGATTATTTTATCACAGAATATCTGTTTTCGGCGGCACTTGTTTAGTTTAAAAATAGACATGTCAAGCTTTCTATAGATATCTCTCTCTCATGTCTCTTCGTTGAGGATTCAAGGAGTTACAGTTCATTTTAATGACGTGTTTGTAAATGAAGATCAGCACAGACAAAGGCTGCAGACAGCACACCTTGTTTGTTATCTTTATTTTATAAGTGCACAAAGTTTTGTTATTATGTCTGTATCCAAAAAAAAAAGTAGACCCTTTACAGATTCTATTGATGTATTGCTCTTATCTGTACGATTAAAACTGAAAGTGTAATTTAAGTTCTTTTCGGGGTTATCAGGAGAAAATGACTCAAAACGCGTATCCGCGTTAATCGACTCCAGAGGTTTAACGAGTGCTTGGAAAACCCCTGGCGAGTTGGAGAGCCCGAACGGCATCACCAAATATTCAAAGTGCCCTCTAGGGGTGTTAAAGGCGGTTTTCCATTCATCCCCCTTCCTGATGCAGACCAAATGATAAGCGTTACGTAAATCCAATTTTGTGAATATGGATGCTCCCTGTAACCTCTCGAAAGCTGAAGACATCAACGGTGTTCTTTATCGTGATGTTGTTCAGCTCTCTGTAGTCAATACAAGGTCGCAGAGAACCATCCTTCTTACCCACAAAAAAGAATCCCGCCCCCGCTGGAGAAGAGGAAGGGCGGATGAACCTCGATGCTTAAAGTTTTAATAGTTGGTGATTTTAATATCCATGTTGATAATGAAAACGATGCATTGGGATCAGCATTTATAGACATTCTGAACTCTATTGGTGTTAGACAACACGTTTCAGGACCTACTCATTGTCGAAATCATACTCTAGATTTAATACTGTCACATGGAATTGATGTTGATGGTGTTGAAATTATTCAGCCAAGTGATGATATCTCAGATCATTATTTAGTTCTTTGCAAAATTCATATAGCCAAAATTGTAAATTCTACTTCTTGTTACAAGTATGGAAGAACCATCACTTCTAACACAAAAGACTGCTTTTTAAGTTATCTTCCTGATGTATCCAAATTCCTTAGCATATCCAAAACCTCAGAACAACTTGATGTAACAGAAACTATGGACTCTCTCTTTTCTAGCACTTTAAATAAAGTTGCTCCTTTACGCTTAAGGAAGGTTAAGGAAAACAGTTTGACACCATGGTATAATGAGCATACTCGCACCCTAAAGAGAGCAGCCCGAAAAATGGAGCGCAGCTGGAGGAAAACAAAACTAGGGGTATTTCGTATTGCTTGGCGGGAAAGTAACATATCCTACAGAAAAGCATTAAAAACTGCTAGATCCGATTACGTTTCTTCTCTTTTAGAAGAAAACAAACATAACCCCAGGTATTTATTCAATACAGTGGCTAAATTGACGAAAAATAAAGCCTCAACAAGTGTTGACATTTCCCAACACCACAGCAGTAATGACTTTATGAACTACTTTACTTCTAAAATCGATACTATTAGAGATAACATTGCAACCATTCAGCCGTCAGCTACAGTATCACATCAGACAGTGCACTATAGACCCCCTGAAGAACAGTTCCACTCATTCTCTACCATAGGAGAGGAAGAATTGTATAAACTTGTTAAAGCATCTAAACCAACAACATGTATGTTAGACCCTATACCATCTAAGCTCCTGAAAGAGGTGCTTCCAGAAGTCATAGATCCTCTTCTGACTATTATTAATTCCTCATTGTCATTAGGACATGTCCCCAAAACCTTCAAACTGGCTGTTATTAAGCCTCTCATCAAAAAACCACAACTTGACCCCAAAGAACTAGTTAATTATAGACCAATCTCGAATCTCCCTTTTCTGTCCAGGATACTAGAAAAGGTGGTATACACACAATTATATTCCTTCTTAGAGAAAAATGGTATATGTGAGGATTTCCAGTCAGGATTTAGACCGTATCATAGTACTGAGACTGCTCTTCTTAGAGTTACAAATGATCTGCTCTTATCATCTGATCGTGGGTGTATCTCTCTATTAGTTTTATTCGATCTTAGTGCTGCGTTTGACACAATTGACCACAACATTCTTTTGCATAGGCTTGAACACTTTGTTGGCATCAGTGGAAGTGCATTAGCATGGTTTAAATCGTACTTATATGACCGCCATCAGTTCGTAGCAGTGAATGAAGATGTATCCTATCGATCACAAGTGCAGTACGGAGTACCTCAAGGCTCAGTACTAGGGCCGCTACTCTTCACGCTTTATATGTTACCCTTGGGAGATATCATCAGGAAACATGGTGTTAGCTTTCACGGTTATGCTGATGATACTCAGCTCTATATTTCTTCGCAGCCCGGTGAAACACACCAATTTGAAAAACTAATGGATTGCATAGTCGATATAAAAAACTGGATGACGAGTAATTTCTTACTGCTAAATTCTGAAATAAACAGAGGTGTTAATTATAGGACCTAAAATAATAACCTAGAACACTGTCTAAGACTTGATGGTTGCTCTGTCAATTCTTCGTCATCAGTTAGGAACCTAGGTGTGCTACTTGATCGCAATCTTTCCTTAGAAAGCCACGTTTCTAGCATTTGTAAAACTGCATTTTTCCATCTCAAAAATATATCTAAATTACGGCCTATGCTCTCAATGTCAAATGCAGAAATGTTAATCCATGCATTTATGACCTCAAGGTTAGATTATTGTAATGCTTTATTGGGTGGTTGTTCTGCACGCTTAGTAAACAAACTACAGCTAGTCCAAAATGCAGCAGCAAGAGTTCTTACTAGAACCAGGAAGTATGACCATATTAGCCCGGTCCTGTCAACACTGCACTGGCTCCCTATCAAGCATCGCATAGATTTTAAATTATTGCTTATTACTTATAAAGCCCTGAATGGTTTAGCACCTCAGTATTTGAATGAGCTCCTTTTACATTATAATCCTCTACGTCCGCTACGTTCTCAAAACTCAGGCAATTTGATAATACCTAGAATATCAAAATCAACTGCAGGCGGGAGATCCTTTTCCTATTTGGCGCCCAAACTCTGGAATAACCTACCTAACATTGTTCGGGAGGCAGTCACACTCTTGCAGTTTAAATCTAGATTAAAGACCCATCTCTTTAACCTGGCATACACATAACATACTAATATGCTTTTATTATCCAAATCCGTTAAAGGATTTTTAGGCTGCATTAATTAGGTAAACCGGAAACACTTCCCATAACAACCTATGTACTTGCTACATCATTAGAAGAATGGCATCTACGCTAATATTTGTCTGTTTCTCTCTTGTTCCGAGGTCACCGTGGCCACCAGATCCAGTCTGTGTCCAGATCAGAGGGTCACTGCAGTCACCCGGATCCAGTACGTATCCAGACCAGATGGTGGATCAGCACCTAGAAAGGACCTCTACATCCCTGAAAGACAGCGGAGACCAGGACAACTAGAGCCCCAGATACAGATCCCCTGTAAAGACCTTGTCTCAGAGGAGCACCAGGACAAGACCACAGGAAACAGATGATTCTTCTGCACAATCTGACTTTGCTGCAGCCTGGAATTGAACTACTGGTTTCGTCTGGTCAGAGGAGAACTGGCCCCCCAACTGAGCCTGGTTTCTCCCAAGGTTTTTTTCTCCATTCTGTCACCGATGGAGTTTCGGTTCCTTGCCGCTGTCGCCTCTGGCTTGCTTAGTTGGGGACACTTCATCTACAACGATATCGTTGACTTGATTGCAAATAAATGCACAGACACTATTTAACTGAACAGAGATGACATAACTGAATCCAATGATGAACTGCCTTTAACTATCATTTTTGCATTATTGACACTGTTTTCCTAATGAATGTTGTTCAGTTGCTTTGACGCAATGTATTTTGTTTAAAGCGCTATATAAATAAAGGTGAAAGGTGAAAGATGCCAAGGAATCAGAAATGTATTTCTCCATGGCCTCCCTCTCCGGAATAGAAAGAGAGTAAAGCTTGCCTTTAGGCGGAGACTTACCTGTCACTAAATCTATAGCACAGTCGTAGGGACGATGCGGAGGAAGAGAAGCAGCACGGGACTTACTGAACACCTCCTTCAGGTCCAAGTACTCTGCGGGCACGTTTGATAACACCATGGTCTCTTTCTGAAAGACAGAAACAGGCACAACAGGACAAGCAGAAACCAGACAAGACTCATGACAACTTTCACTCCACAAGGTGACTGTGTTGGAACCCCAATCCACTCGTGGATTATGTTTGATTAACCAGGGGTGACCTAAAACAATGGGAGCTACAGGGGAGTCCATGAGGTAAAAGGATATGGTTTCACTGTGGTTGCCTGAGGTGAGCAGAGTTATGGGTTCAGTGTAGTGGGTGACGTGTGGCAGTTCCTGGCCATTGAGTGCGGTGACATGGATGGGATGAGACACAGGAAGGACTGGAAGGTTCAAGTGATGTGCAAGGAGAGAGTCAATGAAATTACCTTCGGCCCCAGAGTCCAGAAGGGCGTGACAGTCGTGAGTGTGGTTCTCCCACCGCAGTTTCACCAGAAGGAGAGTCAATGATGTGGTTGAGGACTTCCCGGCGGAGATCCCACTCGATAGTAGCCTCAAACTTACTACCGGGCTGGCTCTTTTTACCGGGCAGGAATGGATGGAATGCTCCGAGCCACCTCAATATAAGCATAGTCCTTGGGACCTCCGCCGCTCTCTCTCCCTCTGGGAAAGCCAAGCTCTACCCACCTGCATGGGTTCGTGATCATCGATGAGACCAACCATGTTCTCTCGACTCGAGCGACCCCTTTCCGGAGAAACGTAATGGCATGTATGACTGACTTGTCTACCCAGGCGGTTAATTCGAGCATCCACCCGGAGTGCCAGGTCGATTAGGCCGTTGAACGTTGGGGGCAGCTCGAGGAGGTAGATCTCCTTCTGAACACGGTCGGCCAGCCCATGCAGGAATCGATCCCACTGCGCCGCCTTGTTCCACTGGCACGTGGCCGCCAGGGTGCGGAACTGAATGGAATGGTCCGCCACCGATGATTCTCCTTGTTTGAGGTCCGAGAGCTGGTGACCGGCCTCCCTGCCGGCCGCGGCTCGATCAAACACCCGTTTCATCTCTTCGGAGAGGGCGTTGAACGAGGGGCAACACGGATGTTGATTCTCCCACACCGCCGTCCCCCATAAGGCGGCCCTGCCAGAGAGTAGGGTAAGAGCAAACGCAACCTTGGACTCCTCTGTCGCGAAGGTGCGGGGCTGAAATCCAAAATGCATGGAACATTTGTTAAGGAAAGTCTTGCAAAAGTTTGGCTTACCGGAGTAACTCTCTGGCACCGGAAGTCGCTGCTCTGGCCGGAAGTGGTCCTGGGAGGTCCCCCTGGGGGACGGGCGGCACAGGCGGTGCGGTGGGCGCAGTGGGAGAGGTGAGTTGATGAATCCGCTGGGTGAGCTCGGACACCTGTGTCACCAGCGCTTGGATCGCGCGTCCGGTGTTCACGATGCTCTCCTGCTGCTGATCCATGCGGTTGACATGGTTGACTGTGGTGAGAGCGTTCTGTAACGACTGGGTTAAGTAGTGGCAGGAAGCAAGTGCGAGATTAATGATATTTAATGAAGACAATGATATAGACAGTACTTGAGACACAAACAACGCTGGAAGGAATGCACAGTCCAAGATGGTGGTGATGAGTGACGAATCTGGAAGGCGGAGGTGAGTAGGCAGCAGGAGAGGGTGACACAGGAACTGCGGGGAAGCGAGCCGAAGGTAAGTGGTGTTGCTTGGTGGTGGGTTGCGTAGAGTGGACGGGGTTCCGGAGAGAGACGGACATCCAATGCAGAAACACACAAGAAAGCAAAACATAGGTCATAAACATGAAACAACGCTCTCACGAACACAAGACGCTAGACAAGCCAATATATAGGGATGAGTAATTAGTGACAGCTGTTGCTGATGACAATTAACGGAGACGCCCACAAACTAATCAGTGCAGACGCATAACACACAGACTTCACCCACAAAGTGCAAAACCCAGAGATCACCGTTTACCAACCGTGACAGGTATATCTTCATTTTTATTATCTCCATTGTATCTCCTCAAAAATGTATGCCATTTTTATTTATAATGGCCAAAACTGGCCAGACAAACACATTGTCTTGCTGCAAACTCACACCATTGGTTTAGCCAGTGTTTCATTTAACAGTAAAAATTGCACCTTTCAGCTTTAAGAACAGTGTTTTAAAAGTCACAATAAATAATTGATATATTACATAAGAATATATAATACTAAGGGCTTAATGTAGTCCTAGACATTGCGTATAAAATTTTTATTGTCTCAGACAGTACCTCTTATATCACTGAGAGCTAACATTTGCTAAAATAGTCATATATGTATGTTAAGAAAGACATTTTCAAATAAAAATAGAGACATTTTATTTCACATGTAAAAATGTAACGTGAGCTTGTAAATAAACCTGGGGTGTCCTGTACATGACCACCTGTACACCTCCAGTATTCAGATCTCATTTCAGGGGCCATAGCTTCTGTAAGAGTGTTTTGAACCAATTTTACATTCATTGTTTATCCATTCTTTGTATGTCCATTTTAATGCCTTACAAATATTAATGTGGTTTTCTTTGATAAATTCTCCATTGTTGTTGTAAATTCTGCTGTAATGTCAAGTTATTTTATCTGGCTGATCACTTTTGTCAAAATTGCAAAGAATGACTTGTGATAGTCATGAAAGCATCAACAGTAATGTGTTAAAAATATACAAACCAACCAGTTGGCCATGAGGAACACAAAGATCAATGTTTTATATTTTATGCCAATGTCATAGTACATATTTGTGCTGGTTCCAAAATGTATTTTTGTAGAATAAAAAATGTGTAAAATTAGGTGGAAAATTAGCAATACACTAACAAAAATGTAAAAAATAGATAAATAAAAATGCTTGAACTGCTTATCTGACTGGGCCTACACAAAACACTAAAGCCTAGCTCATTGAAAAAAAACCTCTCCTCAACCTACATTTTTGACAAAACTCCAAAAACATTCCTAAAAATCACCACAGTTTCCAGGTGAAAATGAACACTAGCAGCAGTAAAGTGAAGTGTGGCCAAGTATGGTGTTCCATACTCCGAATTTGTGCCCTGCATTCAACCCATCCATAACACACACCCAAAGCAGTGGGCAGCCAATGCTGCGGCACCCACAGTTCAAGAGTCTCACCTCAGTCATAGTATTGAAGGTGGAGATAGTGCTGGTTATTCACTCCCCTCACCTGAAATTCCTGCCAGACCTAAGACTCAAACCCGCAACCTTCAGGTTACAAGTATGACTCTCTATCCATTATGACACGACTGCTCCCCAAAACACCAACAACTTTTTATTTTTTCATTTTTATTTTTTTTTTAAAAACTGTGTTATGACCTCCCTTTTACCACAATAAATGATTTGTAAATTAATACATTTTGACATTGGCATCATATAACCAACTACATGTGTATAGCTTTAGTTATGTAGTACTTGCTTGGTAGCTCACCTGGTACACCACAGCACACTCTGAGTCCTGTGAAACATGATTCATGGTAAAAGAGCTCAAAGAGTTGTAGAGATAATCTTAAATTTAATGGTTGTTTGAGCAGATGTGTTTTTATTTAATGTTTTCTTCTGTTTTAACAAAACGAGAAAGTAGCAATGTGATATTATGTTGCAGAAATGTTGCCAGAGGCATGTTTTTCCAGTGAGCTTGGGTTGGTAAAATCCTTATTGTTGAGCCCTACAGTATGCATCTATTTTGTTGTACCAAACAATTATATTTAGATTAAATGTCCAATGTAAATAATATATGTTTGCAATATTGTGTATATATATATATATATATATATATATATATATATATATATATATATATATATATATATATATATATATATATATATATATATATATGTTTTTCTATTGATCCTGAAGACATTGATTAGTGAACTCAGGTGTGTTTGATTAATGTTAGAGCTAAACTCTGTAGGAAAGTGGATCTCGCGAGCCAGATTTGAGGATCACCGCTCTAGATTCTCTATATCAGTGGTTCTAAAACCTGTCCTGGAGTACCCCCTGCCCTGCACATTTTTTATGTCTCCCTCATCTATCACACCTGATTCAACACATAGGCTCATTAGTGGAGACCGCAAGACCTGAAGTGGGTGTGTCAGATATAGAGAGACAAACAAAACGTGCAGTGCTGGGGGTACTTCATGGAGAGGTTTGAGAACCCTTGCTCTATATCATTGCTCACTGTTGCAAATATATTGTATCCATATGCTTTCTTTGCAATAGACATAGATGTCAAGCACTCTTAGCAATGACTAATTCAATTGTATTCTTGGTGCTGATAGTGTAGTACACCTCAAAGCAGTGTGCTGATGAAATTTTTAATTTGAAAAACTTATACAATTACAGTATTTATATAGTATGCTATGCAGTGACTAATGGAAAGATAATTGCATTATTTTAACAGTCGAATACCCAAATTATGTTTTTTCTTTCTTTTAAATTTAGCACAGTTGATGAAGAGGAGGCCTAACTAATGTAAATGACTACAAAGCCTTTGAATGGTGCAGATGAACATAATTTTAAAGAAGTTGTTGGATCAGTATGTTATTGAACACTGACCAGTTCTTAGTTAACTTTTTCATGTTGTAGTTAACAAAATGACACCAAGGTTGGAAATACTGGGGAATAAAACGACAAATTAATAGACTAGTGTTGTTTTCCAGGAATTTATATGTGAGTCAAAACGTTTTCGTATGCAAACGCCACTGTGATATTTATTGCCAGTGAATAATGGTCTAGTACGCGTCAGCGTGTTTAAAGGCTTGGAATTCGTTTGAGAATTAAAGACAAAATCATGACAGAATTTATTTCTATTTCTTCAGTTTCTATAGGGCCTGCATTTAATCAATTTTCATACCATATTTAAAACAACCTTGGATATCAAGAATACAGTATCACCAAATCATCAGTGGCATGTCGGTGTCCATATAGATATATACACTGTGTGAGTTTACTTATATTGCAACTATAGCATAGACTCAGGTTGAGTACAGCACTTACATGATTTTCATTTCAGATATCTCTCAAGCATGGAAGTCTATTGGGAAACAGCAAGCATAATACATTTGCTCTGAGATAGTGAGAAAGAGGCAGCCAGTGCTCTCTGTCATCATAATGCAGGCCTGAATTGGACAATATTTTATTGTTGTGGGTGACTAGGATGTCATATGAGACATCTGACGTAATCGGTCACAAAGCGTGCACACAGAAGCTCCAGCATGAAGCTATCTGACTTCACTCCACCTTCCGTCAGTAATGCACTCTGACAACAAGTAAACTGGAGAATGATTACAGAGGCTGTTCTATATATTAATTTAAGATTTTTTTCAAACCACTGAATTGCAATACACTGAAAAAAATAAAATCATTTGTATTATAGAGGTTTTTGCAACGCATTGCATGTTGCATCCAATAATATATTTTCATCTCATATAATCATTCAACTATATCCTTGATTTTTCACTATAAAATGTGATTTGAATCCCATTACTGAGCATTATATGCAAGAATATGTATTGTAGGATGGATGACTGTTAATGCATTTACACGTATTTCACATTAAAACTGCTAATGTTGCATTAACTTCTTTTCACTGGCACATTAAAAGTTTAGTCAAGGTTATTCAACCTGTCTGGGCACTTGCTTCCATTATATTTATATTTTGCATTCATTATAAACTAGTGTTATAACTGGCCTTGAATTTAATTCTTGGTCCAAATGACCAGTGGTGCATACATCTAATTTAAAATGCAGGCGGCCATTTTGCACACAGTGCAGTGATCCATTTGTTTCATCAAATTGAAAAGCTAGAGAGATTGCACATTAGCTCACTTAGGTCTAGCTCGCCAGCACAAAATGCTCCCAATAAATATTTAACACTGTTTGTAATGTCATCTTTGAGGTGAATTGGCATCAGAGACACCACTGTCTTCCAAGCTCTGGAAAACAGATCAAGTTTTAATAAAGTCTGTAGAAACAGAGTAAATCAGAGGATAATTTATAATTACACAATATTAAATATCACTGCATTTAATATTATTACAGATGTTAATAGAGGAATTGGAAAATCATAAATATCGATATAGAGTTAAAAAATAAAATACATATATTACTATAAGAAAGGCTCTAAGAGTAATAGTTGACCAGCATTTCTGTTTATATGGTTAGCTGTGTTGTATTATTTTTATTTAGGTCCAAAACTCAGACATTTTATATAATTTTATACTGCATTGTAAATAATATTTTTTTAATCTTAGAAAACCTTAAAATATAATTATTAGGAAGATATTTTGAAGAGGGTAACAAACATGGGTAACAAAACAACATTTGTACCCACTGAATTCCATTACGCATTTGAAACGAATAAATGACAGAAATTTATTTTTTGGCTAGTGACTATAATACTCTTTAAACTGCTGCTGACATTTCTCTGATCTTGTAGTATTACATGCGGTGACCCTTTCACCAATATGCAAATATAAATCTGTTGTGATTTGGTTTGTATTAGATGTATAAATCAATAACACAAAGACAGGTTGTGAACAAGGTGCAAAGAACAAAAGAACTTCAATGAAAAATCACAAAGCTTATATAAATGCCAAAATACATAAAGAATATAAACATTGCTGTTTATTTACACAAGACTAGTGTATGGTGCAGCTTCATGTATGTAATAATATCAATAATGTCATGACTTTGGTAAATTACAATATATTCCATTACATAGGATAAATTTTGCTTGAATAAATTGCAGAAAACAGCACACTCACTCATAACAGAGGACCCACTGCATTGATAGATGTCCTTTACTGTTTATGCCTGAAACCTGTGACAGGGGAACTTTAAATGTCAATATGATACAAAAAGGGGAGTAATTCCCTATGCTTCTTCCCAAATGTATATATACAAAAACCTGACGAAATTTCACATTTCTACTGTCTAGGAAAAAGATTAATCATCCAACCTTGCAATACTGAAAAGTACTGAAAAGTGAACATTCTAAAAATTTTCAATCAAAAATTTAAATAGTGTCATCAATTACCCTCCTGTTTTTCTAAATCTGTATGACTTAAAGGGTTAGTTCACCCAAAAATAAAAATTCTGTCATTAATAACTCACCCTCATGTCGTTCCAAACCCATAAGATCTTCATTCATCTTTGGGACACAAATGTAAATATTTTTATCAAATCTGAGAGCTCTCTGACCAATGCATTCAGCGCAGTAAACATGAGCGCCCTTTCTACTAAACGTAAACAATGCTGAATATGTTTATTACGTTCTGGTGTACTCTCCAAAATGGAGGAAGATGGTAACTCGGGGAGAAGAATTGTTGAATAAATTATGTTATTATTGTATTCTTTGCACACAAAAAGTATTCTCGTAGCTTTATAAAATTACCGTTGGACCACTGATGTCACATGGACTATTTTTCCAATGTTCTTGCAACGTTTCTGGACCTGGGAACATTGCAGTTGCATTGCTGTCAACGGAGGGTCAGAAAGAACTCCGATTTTATCAAAAAAATCGTAATTTGTGTTCTGAAGATGAATGAAGGTCTTAAGGGTTTGGAACGACAACAAATTTTTTCATACAACAAAAGACAGTGGGGGTCAAAACAACACTGGACCATGCTGACAAGAAAAGGCATTTCTCAAAATAGCTTTTTATGTGGTGCAAAGAAAAAAATATATAATCATAAAATGAAAAAAAAAAAATTAAAATCTAAAGCTCAATGTGAAAAAAAAAAGTTGCAACCTCAAAAAGAAATGCATCACTTGGTTAAATCTTGTAAATGGCACCAACAAATTACATATTACCATTGAGGATTCAGCTTGGACAGGAAATTGCCACTCGTCAGCACTCTCACTTAGCCTCTAATACAGTGCTCAGCAAAATAAGCAAAATACTGAACTCTATTGGGTGCATCTTAAAAGCCTAGTTCGATGTCCTGAAGGAATGCTGCAGGACTAAAGAAGGATGCTCTTCATTTGTTAAACTTTCTCAAACTACTTTGGGAATGTAAAGTTAAAATGATTACTTGGCTGTGTTAATTTCAGTAGAGTGATATGTAAAAGGAGAGGGTTTCTGTAGAGTTACATGTTGACAAGTAATATTCTTCACATTTGTTTGCATCGGGGTGTTATCTTGTTTTCAGAAAATGTAGTCCTGTCTTATAAGTACATTCTGTGCTTTTCAAATTTTCTGGCATTAAGCATGTTTAAATCTGGTGGGCTACAGCAAAAAAAAAATTAAATAAATTAATGACAGTGGATTAACTATTATCTTTATAAAAATTGAGCTACCTGATGCCACAGGGGCCTGTACTCCAGGGGCATCATGTACAAAAATCTCCATAGATTTAATCCAAAAAGTGTATGTATGCACAAAAGCTAAATTTTGCATATGCACAAATGTTTACCAATTTATAAAACCATACATATGCCAGAACTTGGGCAAAAATCCTGTTATAAATCCCAGTCGTGGAAGACTGAGTGTACATGCATCTCCACCCTGTCCACGCTGGCCACTCCACAGTCAAGTTTACCAGCCACTCCCCTGTCAAGTTTGCCAGCTACTCCACTGTCAAGCCCACTGGCCACCCCACTGTCAAGCCCGCCAGCCATTTCATTCCCAAGCCCAATGATAACAGCAGCTATCTCCTTAACCTCAGCCCCCCCCCCCCCAAAAAAAGACTGTTCACCTTAGCCCCTGACGAGAGTCGTGAGATGGCTCTAGCCCCTGACCCGAGCCGAGAGAGCTCTCCAGAGTCCGCTACAGAATGCTCTCCAGAGTCTGCTCCAGAATGCTCTCCAGAGCTCAACAGGAAGCCCACTCTCGTCACAGACCTCTACCGGGAGCCCACTCAATTCACAGAGCTCAACAAGGCGTCCAGCTCTCCTGAGTCTGCTGAGTCTCCACTGGTCCCGTCCAGCCCTCCTTCATCTCCTGTCCCACATCAAGCTCTTGGAGGGCTCCTTTTCCCATGTCCCGCCCAGAGAGGGCTGATGTTCCTATGTCTGGAAAGGGGGGGCCTCAGATCCTGAGTCAAGCCCAGGTAGGGCTCCTGTTGCCACATCCAGCCAAGATAGGGCTATGGTTTCCATGTATGGCCCAGGGCCACAGATCCCGTGTCTAGCCCAAGGAGTGTTCCTGTTTCCACGTTCAGCCCAGAGAGGCCCCCTGCCCTCACGTCAAGCCCAGAGAAGGCGTCCAGCCCCAAGAGGGATTGTGTCCCCAAGTTGAGCCAGGTGAGGGCTTCTGTTTCCAAGAGCATCCCGGAATGGACTTCTGAGCCCAGCCCAGAGCCAGTACCAGCCAAGCGACCCGAGTCTCACCCAATACATATTTTTTTAGGGGGCTATACATTTCCAGCTGTAGTGGCCAAGGCCAAGGCCCCCTGAACTACGTGTTCCGCCATGGTTTCCTAAACCGCCTGCTCCGCCGTGACATCCTGGACTGCTTGACCTTCCATGGCATCCTGAACTGCCTGCTCCACCGTGGACTCCAGAACTGATACCACCCTGGGGGCCTCCTGTCCTGTACACGCCTGTCCCTATATATATATATATATATATATACAGTACAGACCAAAAGTTTGGACACACCTTCTCATTCAAAGAGTTTTCTTTATTTTCATGACTATGAAAATTGTAGATTCACACTGAAGGCATCAAAACTATGAATTAACACATGTGGAATTATATATGGAATTATATACATTAACAAAAAAGTGTGAAACAACTGAAAATATGTCATATTCTAGGTTCTTCAAAGTAGCCACCTTTTGCTTTGATAACTGCTTTGCACACTCTTGGCATTCTCTTGATGCCCTTCAAGAGGTAGTCACCTGAAATGGTCTTCCAACAGTCTTGAAGGAGTTCCCCGAGAGATGCTTAGCACTTGTTGGCCCTTTGGCCTTCTGTCTGCGGTCCAGCTCACCCCTAAACCATCTCGATTGGGTTCAGGTCCGGTGACTGTGGAGGCCAGGTCTTCTGGCGCAACACCCCATCACTCTCCTTCTTGGTCAAATAGCTCTTGATGCCTTCAGTGTGACTCTACAATTTTCATAGTAATGAAAATAAAGAAAACTCTTTGAATGAGAAGGTGTGTCCAAACTTTTGGTCTGTACTGTATATATATATATATATATATATATGTATATGTGTGTGTGTGTATGTATATAATCCTATTTATTTAATTATTATTATTATTACTTTATTTTTATTTTTGTGTGTATGTGTGTTTACCTTACCGAATAATGTGTCCTTGGGCTTTTTTGGTTACTGAAAAACAAACAAACAACAACTGAAAAATAAATAAAAATAAAGAAAACTTATTTAAAATATTTTGTAAATAAGATAATGTAAAGATATTCCTGACCATAAACTGCAATTTTCCACTTCATTAACTTTTTAAAGTGTCAAATTAAGTGGAGAAGGCAAGTCTAACACTGCTTATAATAGCTGGATCTGGATCCCTCCAGCGCCCTCCAAGTAGGTACAACTGCAGACTGGAGATCTTCAAAATGGGGCGAGGTCTCCACGCAAAGACTTTCACCAATGGCTCTGGCTTCAGCCAATTGTTATCTGTTTCTAGTTGATCTGAAATAATATATATGCTACAGTATATACATAAATATTCTCCTTGAGAGCAGAGTCCAACGTTCGTGGCCAGTGGTGTTCAGACCAGAGTTTGAACCTCTGCTTGATGACACAAACTCTCCCGCAAACAGTACTAGTGCAGCAGAAAGATTTTACTCTATCGCTTTGTGTTAAGCAGGGGCTTCCCGGGGCTCAAATTTCACAGAGTAGAATGGGGTAGTGAGGCTGGTTGAAACTAAAAAGGTACCATTGTCCAATGAGGTCTGTTTGGGGAGTTACGGTACAGCCCGGCTCAGCGATCTCATATCGTAATATTTTATTAACTGCTTATATCCTGAACTGCAACTTTCTTTACCACGCTATTCAGCGCTTAACCCGCCATGCAGTCAATTTCACTGGTTCACAGGGTCAGGTGTGGGGTAGGCTTAGATGCTAGCATGTTTTGTAGCATTGTGTAGCAAATCAACACTATGATTGACACAACCAATAAAATCTTTAGACTCAGCTGTAGGGTGGAGTTTGTGCTGAAGAGGAGGGAGGAAAAATTGTGCATGCGTGTCATGTGCCTGTCTGTCGAGAAAGCCACACCCTATTTTGGAGCTCCCACCCCATTTTGGAGTTCCCTCCCCAATTTGGAGATCTCCAGGCTACAGTTATACTCTCCTTGCGCCCTCACTCACAAATCTATCAAGCCTCGTTTACTCCACCAGTGTCTGGCAGCGATCATTTTCATACCACTGATGGATGCTAGACTTTCTTGCAAACTGTCTAAACTAAATTATACATGTCATGCAGACATTCATATGAGGAGCTTTAAACAGCAAATTAGTCATAGCAGAGAACAAATTTTATTTCTGAACATGATAAATTTACCAAGGTCCGGACATTCGTGACCTCATAGCTGGCTTTGGGCCTGTGCATCATTGATCCTGGTTCTCACTAAAAATAATTCTCACAACAATAAATCTGCAGTTTAATTTAAATATGAGTTATTATAGCGCTCCTCACTGTCATTAAAACATTGCATACAACAGGAAAAGTGATTAAGCGCATCAACTACAAAGAGGCTGTGTCTAAATTCATATAATTTTGGTTTAGCTTCTACGTAATGACTTTATGTAATTTCAGTGCTTATCTCCATTAATGAGAGGGGAATATTTAATGTAAACAGAGTTTTCATTTCCCTTTTTCTGTGGTAAGCCTCATTTACTTCATTACTTTTCTCAATCCCAAAAAAAAAGAGTGAGTATGCACAGTCAAGAGCATCTGTATGGTGCACACGTATTTACACCAAGTTTTTTATAAATCCAGATATGTGAGCAGAAAACAGTGTAAACACATTTCTATGCCCATTTTGTGCAGACGCAACGTTTATACATGAGGCCCCAGGGCTGTACCTTAGTATCTGCATGAAATGGAAGTGAAGGTCACTAGATCATCCACAACATTAAAACCACTGACTGGTGAAGTGAATAACATTGATTTTATTGTGTTGTTGCAGTGGAACCAGTCAAGGAGTGGAATATATATGGCAGCAAGTGAACAGAGTCTGTTCTTGAATTTCATTTGTTGAAAGCAAAAAAAAAAGAAAAAAAGAAAAATGGACAAGAGAAAAGATCTGACTGATTTTCAGAAGGGCCAAATAAAGATGGTTAATTACAGGATCAGAGCATCTCCACAACATCAAGAGCCAATTTTACTAATTGGCAAAATAGCGCAAGAGCACAATTCCAAAACAATGCCGATGGGTGTGAAAATTTCTGCGGGTGATTTACTAATAATGGGCGAATTAAAGAACACATATCAACCAACTCAATATAACAAGCGCAGCACAAATTAGCGTAGTCTCAAATAAAGAAATAAAGAAACCACAGTACATTGAAAAGAACCGGAGGCCAAAAATGAACGTTTGCTAGAAGTTTTGATAGACCTGGAATTGCGTGACTAGTTGAGGGTTCCTAGTTGTCTTTTATTTCCTGAAGCAAATTAAAAAATAACATGGCATGGCAAACAATATGTATGGATAATGTGTTCTTCTGGCATTCAAAATAATGAATGTGTGGAAAAAAATCTCTGTGGTGTCTCCTCCTAGCAACAATAATTGCAGTCATTTCAAATGCAAAATAGTTTGACATGCTTTTTTTGGAAGTTAAATATTTGCACAAATGCCAGTAATTTGACGAGCACAAATGTTAATAAAATGCATTGTGTGATTCATTTGAATACTCTCCTCCTATAACTTTTGTGTCTGAAAGGAAAACTCTTAAAAATGCATATTCAATAAGGTCCAGGGCTACCCTGACTAAAGATTTTTCTGGTCGACTAGTAGTCTGTTCATTTTAAGCATTAGTCAACTAATCGCAAGTTCATTAATTGAACAATTAAAATAATAATACAGAGCCTTTTATTGCCTTCATAGCCTAATAAACGCTCAAGCACATGCATAAAGCTTGTCTAGTGATCATGATCGTGTCAAGGAAAAAACAGTAAGGTGGCTGTATTAAAATTGTAATAATTAATTGATGAACTAGTTCTTTTTTGTTTTCAGTTTAAGAGATGAAGTCGGTGACACTGACTTGTGTTCTCCGCAGTAGTGGATGCACCTGTATGTTTCATATGGATTACATAATCTGAGAATAATTGTCTTCCATTTGAATTGGTTCATTTGAAAGTAGACATTTCACTCTGTATACATATGATACATATGTTTTCATATCTGTAAGGCAAATATACACAGAGTTTCGGAGTTTCACACTAAAGTTTACAGACCGAGACGGCAGAAAGCACATACTGTTTGCTTTCATTATTTTACATAAGCACAATGTTTTGTTGTTATTGTGAGTGCACAAAATTGAACTTAGAGTCTTTGCAAATCCTAAAGATGTATTACTCTTATCTGTAAGACCAAACATGACGGAGTATTTTAAGAGCAAGTGAGTGCACTGTACCTCCATCTGTCCTGCAGTGAGCATATTTAGCTTCCACAGACACTTCAACAGCGCACATTGTTCTAGTTTACATTAGATTGAGCGGCTATGTAAAATTGCTACTAAATACATATTTCAGATTCTTCTTCTTCTTCTTTCGGCTTTTCCCTTCAGGGGTCGCCACAGCGAATCATCTCTATCCACCTATCCCTATCTTCTGCATCCTCCACACTTGCACCCACTAGCTTCAAATCCTCATTAATTCCATCTATATACCTCCTCTTTGGTCTTCCTCTTTGCCTCCTGCCTGGCAGCTCCATGTCCAACATTCTCCTACCAATATACTCACTCTCCCTCCTCTGAACATGTCCGAACCATCTTAATCTGGCCTCCCTAACTTTGTCCCCCAAACGTCCAACATGAGCTGTCGCTCTGATGTACTCGTTCCTAATCCTGTCCAATCTTGTCACTCCCAAAGAGAACCTCAACATTTTCAGCTCTGCTACCTCTAGCTCTGATTCCTGTCTCTAAACCATACAGCATAGCTGGTCTCACCACTGTCCTGTACACCTTCCCCTTGATTCTCGCTGATATTTTCCTATCACACAGAACTCCCGACACCTTTCTCCACCCATTCCAACCTGTCTGCACTCGCTTCTTTCCCTCTTTCGCACACTCTCCATTACTCTGGACTGTTGACCCCAAGTACTTAAATTCCTGTACCTTCTTCACCTCTTCACCCTGTAACCTTACTGTTCCACTTCCCTCCCTTTCATTCACACACATGTACTCAGTCTTACTACGACTGACTTTCATTCGTCTTCTCTCCAGCGCAAACTTCCACCTCTCCAGGTTTTCCTTCACCTGCTCCCTGCTCTCACTACAGCTCACAATGTCATCTGCAAACATCATTGTCCAAGGAGACTCCTGTCTGACCTCCTTTGACAACTGGTCCATCACTATAGCAAACAGGAAGGGGCTCAGAGCCGATCCCTGATGCAGTCCCACCTCCACTTTGAACTCCTCTGTCTTACCTACAGCACACCTCACCACTGCTCCTCTCATACATGTCCTGCACCACTCTGACATACTTCTCTGCTACTCCTGACTTCCTCATACAGTACCACAGCTCTTCTCTTGGCACCTGTCATACGCTTTCTCCAAGTCTACAAACACACACTGCAGCTCCCTCTGACCATCCCTATACTTCTCCATCAAAATTCTCAGAGCAAAAATTGCATCTGTTTTGCTCTTTCTGGGCATGAAGCCATACTGCTGCTCACAAATATCCACTACCTTCCTTAACCTAGCTTCCACTACTCTTTCCAATAGCTTCATTGTATTGCTCATCAACTTTATCCCCCTATAGTTGCTGCAACTCTGCACATCACCCTTATTCTTAAAGATCGGCACTAACACACTTCTTCTCCATTCCTCAGGCATCCTCCCACTCTAAAACCCTGTTGAACAAACTAGTCAAAAATTCCACAGCTACCTCTCCTAGACACTTCCAGACCTCCACCGGGATGTCGTCAGGACCAACTGCCTTTCCACTTTTCATCCTCTTCAAAGCCTTCCTGACTTCATCCTTTCTAATCTTATCTACTTTCTGTTCCACAGAGTTCACCCCTTCTACTCTTTTTTCCCTCTCATTTTCCTCATTCATCAGCTCTTCAAAGTACTCCTTCCATCTCCTCTGTACACTCTCCGCACTTGTGAGCACCTTTCCATCTCTATCCTTAATAACTCTAACTTGCTGCACATCCTTCCCATCTCGATCCCTCTGCCTAGCTAACCTGTACAAGTCCTTCTCTCCTTCTTTAGTGTCTAACCTAGTGTACAACTCGTCATATGCCTTCTGCTTGGCCTTAGACACCTCCCTCTTCACTCTGCACTGTAACTCCTTGTATTCCTGTCTATTCTCTTCAGTCCTGTCCATGTCCCACTTATTCTTGGCTAACCTCTTCCTCTGGATCTATCCTGAACTTCTTCATTCCACCACCAAGTCTCCTTATCTTCTTTCCTCCTTCTGGATGACACACCCAGCACCTTTCTCCCTGTCTCCCTGATTATTTCTGCTGTAGTTTCCCAGTCATCTGGCAGCACTACCTGACCACCCAGAGCCTGTCTTAACTTCTGTCTAAATTCCTCACAACATTCCTCCTTTTTCAGCTTCCACCACTTGGTTTTCTTCTCTATCTTTGACCTCTTCTTCTTACAGACCAACAAAGTCATCTTACACACCACCATCCTATGCTGTCTGGCTACACTCTCTCCCACTACCACTTTACAGTCACTAATCTCTTTCAGATTGCCTCTTCTATATAGGATGTAGTCTACCTGTGTTCTCCTACCTCCACTCTTGTAAGTCACTCTATGCTCCTCCCTCTTCTGAAAATAAGTGTTGACCACAGCCATGTCCATCCTCTTAGCAAAGTCCACTATCATCTGTCCTTCAAGGTTCCTTTCCTTAACTCCAAACTTGCCCATCACCTCCTTATCACCTCTGTTTCCCTCACCAACATGTCCATTAAAATCCGCTCCTATCACCACTCTCTCACCCGTGGGAATACTCTCCATCACCTCATCTAATTCATTCCAGAATCTCTCTTTCTCCTATAACTCACAACCTACCTGTGGGGCATAACCACCAACAACATTCAACATCACCCCTTCAATCTCTAACTTCAGACTCATCACTCTGTCTGACACTCTCTTCACCTCCAGGACATTCCTCACAAATTCCTCCTTCAGGACCACACCTACCCCATTTCTCTTACTATCCACACCATAATAAAACAGCTTGAATCCTGCTCCTATACTACGAGCCTTGCTACCCTTCCACCTTGTCTCCTGTACACACAGTATAACCCCCTTCCTTCTCTCCATCATATCAGCCAGCTCTCTACCTTTCCCTGTCATGGTACCAACATTTAGAGTTCCTATTCTCAGTCCTACACTCTTACCTTTCCTCTTCTCTCTCTGTCTGTGCACTCTCCTCCCTCCTCTACTTTTTCGACCAACAGTAGCCGAATTTCCACCATATTTTCCACCTAACCCACACTACATACATATTTCAGATTATAATCCATATTTGATGTTGATTAATGATAGCCGAGCATTTGGATGTCCTGTATATTACCACAAAGATGCCGTTAACAATCTTTCCATCACAATCTGTCTTTACCTGTGGAATTTTTTTTCTTGCGACTAAGCGACTAATAAAATTTGGGTCGACCAAGCATCTTGTGATCGACTAACCGTTAGTCAATTGTAAGGGGAAAACCTTAATAAAGATCAGGGGCAAAAATAACTGTGTCCACACCTTTTCAGTGCTAATTTGTCACTGCATGCCTTTAGTAAAACCTGACAGTACAATTTTAATGCCAAAAGACGAGCATATGGATGTCCTGCCCGATGTACTGTATTACCACCAAAAAACTGTCCCCAAGTCTTTTGCTATGTTTCTGGTATGCAGTAGTTAGTACCTACACTCTTAAAAATAAAGTTACTTAGAAGAACCTTTTTTGACTAAATGATTCAGTAAAGAACCTGTTTCCATGATGTCCACTGTCTACAACTGAAAGCACTTACAATGGGCATATCAGAAGTGGGAGCATCTTTGAGCCCTGGCAGAGTGTTGTGTTCATTTCTCAGCGTCTATTATATGTAACACTGCGAGTTGTCATTGGAGATTTAGTCAGATTTCCTGCTGTTTCAATTGCTATCATTTTTAATGAATGGTTTGAGAAGCATGACAAAGAGTTCAGGGTGTTACCTTGACCTCCAAATTCTCCAGATTGCAATCTGATTGAGCATCCATGGGATGTACTAGACCAACAGATCTGATCCATGGAATCCCCAGTTTGCAACTTCCAGGACTTAAAGGATCTGCTGCTAATGTCTTGGTGCCAGATACCACAAGTCACGTTCAGAAGTCCATGCCTCCACACATCAGAGCTGTTTTGACAGCATGAGCAGGATCCACATGATATTAGGCAGGTGGTTTTTATGTTGTGGATGATTAGCATTTATAGAGACTGTGGAAACTTAATTTCTTTTTACATTAAAATATTGTATAGATGCAGAAAGAAAAAGTTTCAGTGGAATTGCAACTGCTTTTTACAACTGTGTTTACATAGAAAATGAGAGTTTTGAATATCATGAATCCAATAGAATAGGTGTACTGATGTCCCAAATACAGTTTTATCATCTGAACATGGTTATAGGTATATGCAAATATGTTTCTTCCACCATGCATGTGATAAATGGGATCCTCTGAGTTTTAAAACATTTCTGTTTTCCTTTAATTTCACTTCTCATTTGGCTTTCCACACTTGATGACTAAACAATGCTCCTGTTCCAGGTACAAAATAAGAAGATATCATGCTATGCTAGATAAGGTTATACTCGAACTGTCCTTTACATATTTAGTACATCTCTTTCACACCACTGAATAGTGTCAGTGTTTTGTGCATTTTTATCTTTTACTTACGTTTTAATTTCGTGTTTTTGTGGTGCTACTGTTACAGAGGTAAGGTGTTGTACTGTATGATTATTTTGGTTCTTTAAAGAGACATTGGGCATATTGAGCATTTGATTAAAGCATACATTTTCTTACACAGAATTATATTATATTTAACCCAGGCTCGTTGGAAATACGTGCCTCTACATACATTTCTGCAACACTGTAATTATGTATCTTTCTACACGTTTCACAGCAGTTTCAAAGTGAAATGTCCAGAGAGTAGTGCTAAAACACGTTTAATATGTGATGGTGGCATGGTTTTATTACGTTGGTACAGGCCAGCCTGGTCTCATACGTAGAAATTTAAACGTAACATTTACAAACACAAAACATAAATTTTTGTAAGTTTCTATTGATGCTAAAACATATGGTGAACATGATTTCACAGAGTGCAACATGTTCCTGGATCAACATCCTTGTTGTATGCATGTATTTATATTTTATCAATAAATTATGTTGATTTTTAGACCCCTTTTCCTACTCGCAAACCTAAATTTTCCCACCTTATAGCAAATATGCATTTTTATAATTTTATCAATAAACAATTTAGATTTTTAGACCCCTTAACCTACCTCCAAACCAATCTACCATTTTAGAGCAAATGTAAAAGGATATATAACGCAAATGACTAAAATATGCAGTAAAATAACCAATTTTAGTACAAATATAGCATAAAAAATATTTTTTCACTAATCCCACTCCTACTTCTAAACCAAAACATAACTATTTATGTACAGTATAAAGAAAAACATGACAGATAAATACAATTACAATCATTTATTTATTGAAAAAACGTCAAAAAACAGTACCAAAAGTAGACCAAAGGATGATGGGCTGCAGTCACAGTCCTCTCTGGCAAAATGTGAGGTGCGGAGCAGAAGTTGTTAATCGCTCAAAATATAATCCAGACTATTTTCCTGATCCATTCCATGAATTTGTGAAGTTACGCACACATGCATGCAAACATACCTCACCAGAAGCTAGAGCTGCAGTAATCGATTGCAAAAAGAATTGATCAATCCCATCAAAGGGAATCGGCTCCTCATTCAGAGCCATTTTCAGTTCAACAAAGCTTATCTTTGGGTGCCTCTCAAACGGAAGACGGCATCCTACAAAGGCTATCTCAGCTGCTACACCATCAAACGTCGCTGAACGTCAATTCATGAAAATAAACTGAATGATACGTTGGTACTGAGCTCGTCTGAGTTTGAGGATGCAGCCTTCCGTTTTGAGAAGCACCCATTACTTCGCCTCTTGCTTGCTAATAGTGTTTACCAGTGAACCTGTTCAAAAAATGATTCAGAGGTTATTTTTATGGTGGACAGGCATATGTTGTCAACAATTTTAAGCACTGCATGACAGAATATATCATGACATGATTGAGGTTCTTGTTCTGATTTACATCTTTTACCTTTCTATCAGCCAATGATAATTCTGAAAGAAAACACAGAGAGATCAGTGGCAGAGAAAGCATCTGATTTACAGATAAACCACAAGCTCTTATATCAGTGTCTTGTTGTTAATGTTCAGGTTATTTTGTTTCGGTTTAAAGTTTGGTAATTTTGTAAAAATCATACAGTTAAAGTAAACTTCATCATTAAGCTGAACTGTGCACATTGGTACAGTGCATGTGGGTTCCTCCATCAGGTCAAGCTCTGTGGAAAGAGGAACAGGAGGATGGTGAAGACTCAGAGAAGTGTGAACAGAATGAATCAGGGACGTACATTGTGCTTTGATGAAACATTGCACTCCTGGTGGAGAGCCCGGCAGAGTAGGCGTGGAAGCATTGGTGGAGGTATCCTGGTTATTGTTCCACTGAATGGGGCTAACGATGAGATCCTTGGGGATTATGGTTTCTAGTTCCTCTAGTGGAGAAGAGAGCCCATCTTGCCTGATGACGATTGAGTCTCTGGGCATCTCGTAGATACTGCAGGTTCTTATGGTCAGTGAGGACAGTGAAGGGTTGATGTGCGCCCTCCAGCCAATGTCTCCATTCCTCCAGTGTAAACAAAGACGAACTGGTGGAGATACTGCCGGAGCACCTCATGCATGAAGTCCTGGAATACAGAGAGGGCGTTTACTAGTCCATATGACATGACAAGATACTCGTAGTGTCCAGTAGGGGTCACAAATGTGGTCTTCCATTCATCCCCCTCACATATCCGGATGAGGTTGTATGCGCTGTGGAGGTCTAACTTGGTGAAAATGGTGGCTCTGCGGAGAGGGTCCAAGGCTGCTGGGATAAGGGGAACTGGGTAGCAGAACTTGACAGTACTCTTGTTTAGTGCCCAGTAAATCAATGCAAGGCCTCAAACCTCCGTCCTTCTTGGCCACGAAAAAGAATCTGGAAGCAGCAGGGGACGTGGAAAGGTAGATGTAGCCTTGACGTAACGCTCCCATGTTGTACTCCTCCATGGCTCACCCGGAATCAGATCTATGGCACAGTCCCATGACCGGTGCAGAGGTAACTGGGAGGCTTTCTTTGGGTAGAAAATGTCACTGAAGGGGGCATAACAGGCTGGAATATCGACTGACTGTCTCTAGACCAGACTCTCAGTGGACGTGGAGTAGAGAGTGAGGGCTTCGGAGTGAAGAGGTGATGGGTGTCAGGGAAACAAGTCCTGCATCACTTCAGGACCTCATCAGTTCTCCAGGAGATGGTAGGATCATGTTGCACCAACCAGCGGTGGAATCCTCCAGAACCAGGAGATGAAAAGTTTTCTTATGCGATTTACCCACTTGTAAGTGAAGAGGACTCACACTGTGATGCACATGTCTCCGGCTGAATGGTTTTCCAGTCACCGATTGGACCTGGTATGTAGTCATGGTTGGGAGATTGAGCTGGCGGCAGAGACTTCCGAAGATTAAATTCCTGGCTGACCCAGAGTTGAGGAGGGCATGTACTGGAAGGGAGATACCGGTGGCAGTAAGTTTCACAGAGATGAGGAGCTGCATATTAACTATTGATGGCTTAGTGACACTCACCATAGGTCGTGGTGGATAAATAGGGCATGCCATTATTACATGCCCTCCAGCTCCACAGTACAAACATAAGCTCTGGCTCAACCATCTCTGCCACTCCCAAGGGGAGAGTAGGGTGCGGTCCACTAGCATGGGTTCGTGGCCTGGTATTGGAGGGATGATGGTGTCTGGCTCGGAAATGTTCCATAAAATTACCAGCTTGTGACCAGATGGTCTCTGCCCATTGAAGCGCTTGCCCTGTCAACAGGGATATGAAGAATGCTATTTTAGTGCTTTCTGTAGCGTAAAGATGTGGCTGCATCTCCAGTGCAAGCGAACACTGCAGCAGAAGTCCGTTGCACTCCTCCGCCGAGCCAGAGAAGGGCACTGGTCTCGCCATGGGACTGGTAAGTATTGTCGTGGAAGAGAGAGCGGTGTTGGTGACAGGTGATGTGACAATGGCTGGGGTGAGAATCCATTTGGGGCATCCATGATCGCCTGGAACAGGTCGGGAGCACTCATCTTGCTGAATCCTTTGTGATTTTCTTCGGTCACGGAAAGAAACTCACAGAGAGTTAGAAAAACACAAGTGTTGTTTATTTACAGCAAGTGATGTTTATGGTACCTGCAGATGAGTAATTAAGTCAATATCTCAGTCTTTAGGGAAGATGAGGAGAGTTTTACTGTAACTTGGGTTCACAGGAGATCGTGGAAGGGAGACTGCACACACCTCAGATGAAGGACAGACTGGGAAATTCAGGAATCGATGACTAGGATGGACACAGGAGAACACACTGAAGGAAACACAGGAGTTAAGTATAGCAGTAAGGTAAGTCTTTCAATGAATCTCACGGATATCAGAGAGAGAGAGAGTCCACTTCGTACAAACAAGATCAGACACTGGAGTGATGTAAGGTGTGTGCTTATGAAAGGGAGCTGAGGTTGATTGCTGATCTGTGACAGGTGCGTGTGATAAGAACTCAGGTGATGGTGTTTGATGTGATTGGGAAGGGGCTGAGCCTGGCCGGTCTATGACATACGTAAAATACATACTATTTATCATGAGATCACGTTTCACGGGCATGTACAGTATTGCAGCATTATGGTGCTTGGGGTACGTATTGTGTCTTTTCAGAATTCAGATATTCCACGAGTGTGACTAAAGGTTAATGCCTTCATGCTGGAAATATCCCCTACACCTAACCTGACCCTAAACCTACCCGATAGTGTTAACAAATGCAAAAGTAATATAAAAATGTATACGCTGATGTATCAACCATCCGAGTTTCGAAACGTTCTGAAACAGTGTGGCGTTACGAAGATTCGTTTGCAAAAATCACATGACCTGGCTGATTTGATACGTGTTCCAAAACACTGATTTAAAGCAAAAGATTTGCTAATGTTTCAAAGCATCATGAAGCAGTGTTTTGAATGTGCCCATTACTCCCAAGTGCCACGCCATATCACATGAGTTACAGAGCAAACCTACAAAATTAAAAAAACTCATGCATATGAAGCTATATATGCGGTAGAAACATTCAAAAGTATCATTTTTTAAATCATGCAGGACGTTTAATTGTTTTAAATTCATAACATAATATTCTGCATGAAATTGTGTGAAAATTTGCCTAATTTAATCAAAACTCTGTACCTATAATTTGTGTGAAAAATAATACAAGTTGTCTAAGTTTTACCGCCTCTACTGTTTATTTCAACTGGAAACTGCAGTGAATCGTACATTTAGGTACTTTTTTCAGTTTTGCAGAAAATGTAGAGGCATATACATTTCCTAATACTGCCTTAGTCTTCCTTTTGATCTAGTTTTCTTGAGTTGCCCTGATTAGTTAATTTGGTTCCACCTGTGTTTATTAATTATACTGTTTGTCTATTAGTACTTAGGTTCTGTGTACTCCCAAGTTCCTTTGTTTGGTATTGTTTGTATAATCGTGTTGTGCTACTCCTTGCTCCTGGATTCTTTCTGTTTCTTGTGTAGATATATCATTAAAGGACTGTTTTTGGATTATTCTGGCATTGTGCGCTTATACTAGCACTAAACTGTGACTATTATATTATACTGTAGTTCGTAAGATGAAATGTATTTAGTTTCGTTTAGTTTGATCTGGTTTTGCTTTACTACTTTGTCTGAAATCAAAACAGAAACATTTTGCAGCTTTTGCCTTACAATGATGGTTTATGAAGACCACAACTCCAAAAAGGGCAAACTAAAACTGGCACTATATTCTGAATCCTCTGAAGCCATGTGATAGCTTTGTGTGAAGAACAGAAAGCAATTTAAGTTTGTAAACTTTTGTTTTATTCTTTTGTAATTTCTGATCCTGAAGTTTGATGTATTGTGTTTGGTCTCACAGAATAGATTCAGAAGCCTCGCAGAAAATATCAAGATTACAAACACAGAGACAGTTCAACGTGTACAGAACGAGAGTGCATAAAGATCTGTGTGCAATACATGAAATAAATGATGTAAAGTCTTAACATTTCTGATTTTATTATACAGTAACTCCAATTGTGTTTGTTCTTGGAGAAGCATTTCTGCTTGCCTGCCAGTTATGTTTTTGCTGAGAGATTTATCTAAAAAAAAATTATCCGTTGTGTTTCCCTGCTTAAATTAAAATGAATAATAACTATGCCAGACAGCATAACCAGAAAAAAGTCTTATGAAAAATCTCACTCACAGAATCTCCCTCTTCTATTCACAAGAACGGTGTTCAGAGAATTAGAAAACGAAACACAGTATCTTAGAATTCAACAGCAATGATTCCGTCTCTGACAAATGTAACATTTGTAGTACCGCATAGCCAGAATGTCCAGTATGGCCAGTAGTTATACATGCATCAGATATCTAGAACTATCAAAAATATGTTCGTTTGTTTGTTTTGTTTACACTGTATTTACATTTATGCATTTGGCAGACACCTTTATTCCCATCGATGTCGTTATAATGGCTTGACTAGAGTTTAATCTGTCTATGTAGGGTCAGAAAACTCTCATATTTCATCAGAAATACCTTAATTTGTGTTCCAAAGATGAACTAAGGTCTTACCGGTTGAGAACGACATGAGGGTGAGTAATTAATGATAGAATTTTCATTTATGGGTTTGTTGCAGTTGGGCAAAGTAACACCAATAGTGTTAATAATGTCTTCACTTAAAGGAATAGCTCACCTAAAAATTAATATTTGCTGAACATTTCACCCTCAGGCCATCCAAGGTATAGAGTAGATGAGTTTGTTTCTTTATTGTAATAGATTTGGTGAAATTTAGCATTACATCACTTGCTCACAGGTGGATCATCTGCAGTAAATGGGTGCTGTGAGAATGAGAGTCTAAACAGCTTATAAAAATATCTTGTGAAGTTGAAACTGGTAATTCACTATTAGCTAATCAATACTACAATACTACTAATCAACTTTTTTTTCCATATATCCTGGAGAACTAATAAGAACTACTGTATACAGGTTCATAATTAATGTGAATTATGCATAATGTATAATTAATTCTAAAGTAAAGATTATGGTAACCCACTAGCAATTATTTATTGTATTCCCTGGGAATCATATCACCTTGCTGCTAGTGCTCTGCTCTCATGTCTGAGCTCCTGTTCATCATCTTATGGTGCTTTAGCCAACTTGTAGATGTATGTAAAGTTAGATAAATAAGACTGTCTACATTGACTAAAGAACTACCTTTGTTTTCTATTTGTTGATTATTTAAGTTGTGTGATGCAAACCTACCTTTGGCAGATCATTATATAATTGGGATTAGTTTGGGCAGGAAAGCAACCCAACCAGACTCCTTTGGTTATAAAAAATATCAGTTGCACTTTATTTTACAGTAAGTGTACTCACATGTACTTATAGTGTACTTACAGTGTATTTATCTAAGAAAGTTCTGGTAATACAGGGTAACTACATGGGGTAGGGTTAGGTTTAGGGATAGGTTCAGGGTTAGTACCTAGTTATTACATAGCTGCTGTAATTACCATAAGTAGTACATAGTACAAAACAAAATGCTACCAAACTATCTACTGGTTAAGTAAAGAACTACTAGTTTAACTACCATGTACTAACATCAAAAAATTCATTGTTTAGTACAATGTAATTACTGTGTTCACATTTTGTATTGCAAAACTTTTGCTGCTTTTGAGGAGGGATACGGTCAAGATCAGGGACAGTTTTTATTTTTGTTGTTGTTGTTGTTTTTGGTATGATTAGTTAAGAGGTAGGGACAACAGTCTAATTTAAAATCTAAAAAGAGAAACTAATTACAGATGTATCTAAACAATACATGCTTTGTATAAATTAATTAATTTAAATGTTAGTGCAAAAAAATGTATTTTCACTTAGCATCTTAATAATTTATTCTTAAGGGATTGTGATTTTTTTTTTTCTTACATCACTTGGCAATGATACTGATCATCAACAGCCACCTATTTCAACAACTAAAATGTAATGTATAATATTAATAAAATTACAACACAAGCTGAAATCTGAAATGGTATAAATGTAGAAAAACGGTGTCACTGATAGTATGATTTGTGACTAGAATCATAGGCCTATCTTGGCCTGTAATGTGGTGGCTAAAATTTACACATGACAAGTCGCCATATTTTACACAGTTGTTATGTAACTAGCCAAGTTTTCCAACAGACTGTAAGAGCTTAGCTAGCATGGCAGATTTGCTTACAGTCCTGTGTAAATGTTGCACTGTAAGCTTCATGTGAGCCCATTTGGCTATATACATTTTCACACCTCTGTATCAACACAGTGTCTTGCTAAGTTGTTTTATTGCTACTTCTCTGGGAATTTGTGTTATGTGGGTGAAATGGCTCTGTGCTCGCAGCAAATGACATTGCTAGCCAAGTGTAAACAAAGCGACTTCTGTTGTATGCAAGAACAAGATGCATCCTCTTTTATTCAGTCATGGAAGACAACAGATTCTTTATTACCACATGAGTTGGTGGAAACTGTTGTAGGTTCATCTTTAAACAAGAAGGTCTATAATACCTGAAAAAGCTGTTTATTATCATTTACATTCATCTTAGTGGCACTTGCTTGGTGGTAATGAAATTACAGTACATCTAAACAGAGCATACTGTGGTTTCTGCATTACTACATGAAGTTTTTTTTATTTAATAACTGCCATAAATTCAGAAATAGTTATCAGGAGCGGACCACTGAAAACAATTGAGAACTATAACAAACTTGAAAATGTGCCATCCTAAAAGTTTGCAGGTTCAAAGATAAAAGTTTAAGGATTCCCACAGAGCACTTCATCACATTAAATTATTCCACCCTCCATAGTTTAATAGCAGCGGTTTGACAAAAAGGTGAAATATTAGCTCTGGCTGGTTTGCTATAGCTGCCAGGGGCAACTCATTTAGTAGGAGAGCATGCATCTCAATGATGGCAGGGATATTCATGTGCTGCTTTGGGACAGTAGTGAGAATTCTGCCTTCCTGCGATGGGAGATTTTAATAAACTACCATGACAGCACTGAGGCCAATGTTGACCTCACCAGACTGAGGCAGGTTTAAATGAGCTCCACATGCTCATGTTATTGGTAATAGTTGTTGTAGCACTTTTCTTCTGCAACATTATTCCAATTACTGTGATTTACTTTTGCTGGGAGGACATGTTGAGTTTCATAGTTTGCTTCACTACAGGCCATTTTAGTTTTAATGAGCAGTTAGGTTGATTTAAGATATATTTTTTTCAAAGTAATAAATTCTCAAGAATCCTCAAGCATAGTTTGTATACTGTTGTTATTATGAAATTGAACATCGAGTACTGACTATACATTGATGATATTATAAAACCTGGAAGACAGTTAGCATTCCCAAGCCACTGGTTCACTTGGGAATATCTAATGTGTTTTTGAAATAGTAATTCATGATTCATGGTTGACATTATTTGAAGATTACTTTGAAGTTTTGACACACAGCAGATCTAGAACTTTCATTTTGAAGCTGTTGTGTTTTTCAGGGTAACGGTAGAAAACTCATTTAGAATTAATCCATTCAAATTTTGTTAATACAAATTCTATGTTTTACCTCTGACTACTATCATCTTACTTATATTCCATTCTATGCAGGATCTACGGTAACTTTTAGGGCAGCTACAAAGGATAATTTTACTTTAAAGGCTGGATCCCATGAATTAAGGACAAAGCTTTCTTCTTTTCTTCTTTACATATTTTTAGTTTCAATGACTTTTAATTGAAGTAAAATGATCGTTCAAGAGCCTGATGAAAGATTAAAATCAGTTAACTTTTTGCAAATGTTTTTGTTGAAAGGGAAAAAAATCCAGATTATCGTCCTTTACTTAGCCTCATCTTTTTCTAATCCTGTATGAATTTATTTCTTCCACAGACCAAATAGATAAACTGAGAATTGTCGTCCGGACAATGGAAGTAAATGATAACCATAGCACTCTTCTTTTGTGCTCTGCAAATGAAAGAAAGTTACAAAGGTTTGGAACAAGAAACCTTTTGTGATTTTTAAGTGAACTGACCTCTGAATGGCAGTAAATTTAATTTACATCCTACTCAAAATCAGTGCTTTACTGTCAAATGTTTATTTTTATGTGACATAAAAAAAATATTTTTATTGTACTGTAACTACACATTGTACACAAAGTATAGCATAATTGTATATAAATGTCAATTTGCACATTGTATGATGGAGTAATTGCAGAAATACCTGACAGATTAATTGATTATCAAAGCAGTTGCAAGCATACTGCAAATCATTTGTCACTACTCCTGCTCTGTGTCCCTGCTCACAAGCGGAGCAGGGGCTAAGGGCGAGGATGATAAAGGAGGCGAATGATAAAGGAGCCCTGCTGACAGTGCAGAAGGATGCACACCTGATGCTTATTGGTGCCATAAATCCAGCTCTATGCCTTTCTTTCTCATGTGTGCATGTAGGCTATAAGTCCTTGGGGTCAAGGTACGTCCACCTTGCCCTGCACTGCTAGACCTACTGGCCCCTCCACCACGTACCTTTCACTTTCCATGTTCACCACACCATGTTTTGTTGGATGGCCCCTGCAGAGTTAATGTAATAGCTTGTGCTTTTAGCTTTAACTAAATGGGACTCTGTCTGCACGGATATGCTGTAATTATACTACCAGTATTCTGTTCCAAACCCGAGGGGGTGATTGGGCCAACTCTGACCTTGTCTGTTTAGGATGGATTAAAAACAGTTCTCCCTAAACCAATTAGTTGGACATTATCATGCAAATGACTGTTATTCCTCTTGGTGATCCTAAACACAGATGTGGAAAAGGAGTACACTAGTGGTGATTTCCCTCAAGATCCTTCCAAGCTGAACCACAAGCGTACAGTTTGTTCCAGCACATTCGCATCCCTAAAACACATGCTCCTCTCTTTCCTCCCTGTAGATGCATCATAATTAGCACTTAACAAGACACATAATTCATGAGTGTTTAGTAATAATAAAAACAACACTATCTAAAACACCAAGTATCAGAATGGCTTAGGTTACCATGCCTTGACAAATAAAAGAAGATACAAGCTTGTATATGTTTTTTTTGTTGTTGTTGTTGTTTGTTTTTAGTTCAGCAAGACTGTGAAAGTAAGAGCATACTGTATAAAACTAGTGACAACAGTTTGAGTCCAGTGGTGTCTAGCATGTTGTCCATGTCACTGCATTATAATGCTGATACTTTCTCTTGACAGGGCACACTTTACTTTCCTTTAGTTTGCTGCTTAAGTATTTTTGCTTCATTTGTAGTGTTTTTCATTTGCTTAGACACAGAAATTTGTTCTATTAGACAAATATCCTTAAACCATAATGCAGTTTCTGAAAGAAAGGCTTACTCATCAAAACTCAGTATAACTGTGATGTCACATTCTTTTTGCAAAGAACTATTTGTTTTTCTTCTACTCAAAATAAAAGAAACATTCAGAATTTATTCAGACCTGTATTACTCAAAAAAAAATATTTTACTAAAAAGTTTTCATTCAACACATTTACTTTACAGTACATTTAGGAAATGTATTAAATTATCCATTGTGCATTAATTCACAATCAAACTTATAATATTGTTTTAAGGAAATTGGACAACAAACTAAGCTAGACCAAAGAACTATATATATATATATATATATATATATATATATATATATATATATATATATATATAGAGAGAGAGAGAGAGAGAGAGAGAGAGAGAGAGAGAGAGAGAGAGAGAGAGAGAGAGAGAGACTGTACTGGGCAAAAGTCTTAGGCCACTAGTATTTTCACCAATAAAAATGTTTCTAAGTCAGTTATTTCTGTTTTGCTATAGTGTGTCATTAGTAAATATCAGTTTTCATTTCTAAACATTATTTTTGCCATTAATTATAATAATCCAGTGAGATATTTTTGTTTAAACAAGGAGTCTCTCCACACAAACTCTGATCTCAACATCATCAGTCTGTCTGGAATAATATAAAGAAACAGAACAAACTGAGACAGACTAAATCCAGAAGAACTTCAAAAAACCTGCCTGCAAAGCTACCTGAAAAACAATGCGCAAGTGCACCTAGGACAAAAGCTTTTTTAATGCATAATGTGGTCACACCAAATGTTGATTTAATTTAGTTAAGTTAATGGAAGTTAAATAATAAAATTTATTTATGGCATTATTTTTAATGGCATAATCACTTAAAATGTTTTTCTCATAATATATGTTGTTTATCTTAATTAAAACATTTACATATCTGGGCCCGGTTCCCCGATAACGTTCACTCTTAGCGCACTAAGAAGACATCAAAAGATATATCTTACCAAAGTTGTTGATGTTTCTAAGAGTGTTCCCCGAAGTGTCCCTTAGGAAGCTTCTTAGCACGCTGCCTCTTACGTCCGACGTTACAAGAGCGCTGTCCAAAGTCAGGGTGCTGAATTAGTTGGCATCGATTGCTCATGAATCGATTTTCCACTTTACGCGAAGGTGCAATACAGCGTTAAGACAGACAACACGTTCTATGCAAATGAAACATTCCTCAAATTATTACAGTAACATTTATTTTAACATAGTTTAAGTTATCAGTAAAATATAGACTATAAATTAAATGATCAAAGGGTCAGTAATGTTCACACGATATGTTGTGACGGTAAGACAAACCGGGTATCCCTCCCTAATCCATCCACCCTCCTTATCCCGTTGTGCCACTTGTGCCGCTTCTTGACATGGGTTTAACGACTTATAAAAATTATATAATACACTTTTATATTAATGGTAAGATACTTTACAATCAGAATTTATTGTCAAGCAGCTGCAGTTACTTCTGTTTAATGCGGTATTGATTGCAATTGGTTTATGTTTTTAATAAAAAGCAACCTATCTACAATGAACAGAGAGAGAGAGAGAGAGAGAGAGTTAGATACAAAATATGCTGGGGAAGCAACGTAAAAAAGGGCACCAAGCATCTCATCAGAGGAACTTGAAGTGTTGCTGGACCTTGCCACCAGGTCAGATATCACACCCCTATGGTCCACTATAACCTGCACATTTATGGCCGCGTCTTTCTTTCGCGATAAGTAGCCTACGCCTGATCATTCACTGATGGATTGGTGATAGGGATGAGTGCCATCCACCAGGATGCAATCCCCGGCATGGCGCAGAAGGGCGTTGGTGACAGTGTGGACGCACCTCCACACAGAGGTCTTGATTAGGCTGTAGCCCTCTCCCACGACCTCGATGAATCTCTCTGTAGCAAAAAAAAAAAAAAAAAAGTAGCGCTGGGCTTCAGGGCTTAAAGCAGAATTCCGCTGCTTTAGCCTGGCAAGCGCAGGTCTGGGAAGGTCCAGCTGCTCCACAATGAGTTGTCTTGGGAGGGGATTTTTTTTAATATAGCCACGTCAGACAAAATGTCAAAAGGGCTTAAGTTTTGCCTAATAAAAAAACTGACATGGACTAAACGGCTCCGAGTCCGGCTCCGTCTTTGATTCAATACAAGGACACGTTGGATTGCTGCTATAGTTGGTCGCTTACTACTGGACACCACCATGCTTACCCATTTAAAGATCTTAGCCATTTAGAGCCAAATTGTTTGCCAGATTTTAATTATCAAAAAAATGATTGCCAATTCGCTTTAATTACATTACGAAAAAGCCTAGGCTAATTACCTTATTAGTTCTGTAACCACATAAAGTCAACTTCATAAATAGGCCTGTATCCATTGCGAACATAATTTATTATGAGTCTTAAAAAATAACAGAAAATCATTGTTGAGCCACAAAATTGTCAACATACCATAGTTTGACTTGTACTTCGCTGCGCTGGTTTCTAAAGACTGCTGTACAGTAGCGTCATGAGCTCAAATAACGCTAAGAGAGAGCTACGAATGGTCCAGACCAACCTTACGAAAGTGTGACTTACAGAAGATATACTTAGCGTACGAATGTGTCGGGAACCGTGCCATAAGGTTAAGAGAGAGGTTAAGGAATAGGTTAAGAACTACTTAGCGATAAGAACGTTTTGGGGAACCGGGCCCTGGTCATTTTCCCCTGCCTGGTTACACATGAAAGTTTGAATTACATAAAGATACATTTCAATTTAATGATTTTGTCTGAGGTCTGTACAATTGAGTTAAACATTTAATTTTGTGGTTAGTTTTGAGAAAGTTTTGTTTGTTATTGTTTGCTACTGTACCTCAACTTTTGACTGTCTGAAAGCAGAAACTCTCCATATGACCCTATTGATGCTGAATTGGTGTTCATGCCCAAAGCCAAAAGCTGCTCTAGTCATTAAAACTCCCTGCTGTGTGCCCATGGTGCCCTGGTGTATTGCGAAATTATAATAAAGAAACAACCATAGAAAGTCTATATTTCTCTTTAATCAACAACCCAGAGGAATAGTCTATCTCTCACATTATTCAAAACGGCTCATGCTGCCTTCTTTGCTCATGTAGTTGTTCTAACTACATCCCTTTTTTTAAGTCATCCTATTTTATGTTTTTGAAATAATCAAGTTTTGACTGGTGAAAACATGAGGCATATATCAAAGTGTAGTTTTGAAACTTATATTGACAAATCATACTTGGAAATTACATTGAGCAAACTAATAGTAGTGGTTACACCAAGGAGATTTTCAATGCACCTACTACATGTACGTATGACAACCGTACAGTTATGTGTCCCTTCTGAATAAAGTCAGTGCTGTGTTTGTGGATTTATACCAAAATGATTTTCAGAGATGGATCACACATACAAAAAGATTCTTTCCCAGGTGCATTTGCCAAACAGGACATACGGTGTGATGTAAATGTGAAATTGTGTCCAAATGAAGAAGTTGGCTTGCATATCTGTTGTCATATCTGTGCCAATCTGTATGTTTCGAGATGGATGTGTTTTATGGATACATTTAGACTCTTGTTCTTGTATTGCAGGATAAGAACACTCATTTCTTTTTGGACTAAGGTCAATAACGTTGAGGCATAAAATTTGTGATTTACTCTTGTACTGTAGTCCGTACAACATAATAAATGCATGACATTCTTGTTTTGTAAAGGAACTTCAGTCTATTCTCCAATGAAGATCTTAATGACTTGCTTAATGCAGAAGTAAATGTAGTGCACTTGGTTGTAAGTCACTAAATACGTTTTTTCCTTTCCTTTTTTTTTTTTGCTGAAGATGCATGAAGTGCATGTTGCCTCTGAGCAGCTGAATTAGCTTTTTAAAGACAAAGGTCATTAACTGAACATTTAAACAATCAAAGTGCAGTTGTAGTCTTACACATGAATACCTACTGTACAAATCCACACTTCATTTATTACTGAATATAAAGGTTATTAAATATCACTAATTCTCAATTGCCCAAAGCCAGAAATCATTGAGGCATTTCCATTTCTCCCTGCGTCTAGTTTTGCTATCTTTGCATCTATGGTTAATTAACATATAAACTTATTTTGCCTGAAAACAGATGAGCAAACTTGATCTGCATAATTAGGTCAGGCAACATTTGAACTACTCAAGGGGTCTGGACCTCTGTCCCCTACAGACAAGCTACAAATTCTGAACCATCATTTTTGTCATTATTTGATGATCAAATTAGCATGTTCTAAAGTTCACAGGCATTCTGAAATGTAACAGCTTAATGACTGATTACTTGACAGTGGTGTAAAATTACCCATCTTTGATTTTCTGTAAAAGTAAAAGCTGGTGGAGATGGAGTCATTTTCTAAAATAGGCTGAAAGGTATATGACAGAAATCGTCTAAGGTTACGTATGTAACCCTGGTTCCACGAAGGAACGAGACGCTGCGTCGAGGACGATTGGGGAACACCCCAAGCGTGACGTCTCTGAATCGTGTTTAATCAGTCCAATGGATGGGTGAGTCGTCATAGGCGGGTGACGTAAGAGAGCAGGAAGCATAAAAGCACGAGAGGCGCAGCCGGCATCAGCCTCAAAGGATGAAGCAAGCGCCGGCCAGAGATGCCGGAAGTGTGGCACTGCGACGCAGCGTCTCGTTCCTTCGAGGAATCAGGGTTACATACGTAACCTAAGACGTTCCTCTTACAAAGGCGTGGACCACCCTGCAGCTTCACAAATGTCACGCATCGAGAGACTTGCTAGGAAGGCCTTGGAGGCCGTTAACTTCTAGTGGAGTGAGCCTTGACCCCAAGGGGAGGGGAGGTCAGAGAACTAATATGCAAGAGAAAGAGCATCTACTATCCACCGGCTGAGGGTCTGTTTAGTAGCAGGAAGACCTCTCTTACGGGGACGATAACAGACAAACAACTGGTCCGCCCTTCTCCACAGGGCAGCTCTGTGGACGTATGTGTCCAATGCTCGCACTGGACACATACAATTAAGCTTCTTCTGGTCTGGCTCCCTGAAGGGAGGAGGACTGAAGGCCTGGAGTATGACAGGCCATGGTGTAGAGGAGGGAACCTTAGGGACATACCCCGCACAAGGGTAAAGGGAAGCTTTAGCCAGACCGGGCGCAAAGTCTATATAAGAAGGGGCCACAGAGAGAGCCTGTAGGTCCCAAACTCTCTTGAGAAAAGATATCGCCAACAGGAAGACAGTCTTAATAGAGAGAAGGCGATCGGAGATCTCCTCAATAGGCTCGAAGGGCGGCCTACAGAGAGCTTCTAACACCACAGCCAGGTCCCACATGGGGACACGAGAACGTACTGCAGGCCACAGCACACCGCGGAGGAAACGTGTAACAAGGGGGTGTCTGCCCACTGACTGGCCACTGAGAGGGGCATGGTAGGCCGCAATGGCCACCACGTAGACCTTCAGGGTGGAGTGGGTCAACCCTGCGGGCCTGCAGGAACTCCAGCACTGTACCAATCAGGCAGTTAACTGGGTCGAGCTGGCGGTCTCTGCACCAAGAAGTGAAAAGTTTCCACCTCAAGGCATACAGTTTCCTCGTAGAGGGAGCTCTGTATTGGAGGATGGTCTCAACAACCTCGGTTGAGAGACCTGAAGCTACGAGTTGTGCCCCCTTAGGGGCCACACCCATAACTTCCACAGCTCTGGGAAGGGGTGGACTATGGTGCCCTCCGCCTGTGAAAGGAGATCCCTCCTGACGGGAATCTCCCAGGGAGAACAGTCTAAGAGGGAAATCAGTTCCGAGAACCATACTCGACCCGACCAGAACAGGGCTACTAACAGCAGCCGGACTTCTTCCCGGCGCACTCTCTCCAGAACTCCTGGGAGCAGAAAAATCAGGGGAAAGGCATACAGACGAAGCCTCAGCTGGATGAGCCAGAGAAAACCAGAGGGGACAGTGCATTGTCACTCGAGTCGCAAACAGGTCCACCTGAGCCTGGCCAAAAACTCTCCAAATCTGCTTCTCCACCTCGGTGTGAAGCCGCCATTCCCCGGGCCTCGGCCCCTGCCTTGACAGAATGTCTGCTCCCATATTCATATGCCCAGTAATGTTAACTGCTCTGAGTGAGAGGAATTCGTCCTGGGCCAACACAAGGATCTGGTATGCTAGTTTGTACAAACGGCGTGAGTGCAGACCTCCTTGGTGGTTGATGTAAGAGACCACCAATATGTTGTTTGTGCGCAACAACACATGGTGACCTCTTAGGTCCGGGAGAAAATAACGAAGTGCACGAAGCACAACCAGCATTTCCAGGCAGTTGATGTGCCATGTCAGATGGGGACCACTCCACAGACCGCGGGCAGGGTGGCCACTCATGACCGCACCCCAGCCGGTGAGGGATGCGTCCTTCGCTAGCATCATGCGGTGACAAGGAGCTCCCAGCACCGGGCCCTGAGACAAGAACCAAGGCTTCCTCCACATATCCAAGGCACGTAGGCAGCACCGCGTGACCTTGATCATGCGAAGTGGGTTTCCCCTCAGGGAGAACCCCTTGGTCTTGAGCCACCACTGTAGGGGTCTCATGTACAGCAGGCCAATGGGTATCACATTTGACACAGCTGCCATCAGACCCAGCAGTTTTTGAAACTGCTTGACAGTGAGTGACCGGCATTCTCGGCGACTGCGGCGAGGATCGACTCGATCCGAGCAGGTGACATGCGTGCCTGCATCATGGTCGAATCCCACACCACGCCCAGATAAGTGGTTCTCTGTACTGGAGAAAGCACACTTTTCTTGGCGTTCAGTCTAAAGCCCAGCTCTCTCATGAGGGCGAGAATGAAATCTCGATGCCGAACAGCCATCTGCTCTGATTGAGCTAATATCAACCCATCGTCGATATAGTTCAGTATGCGGATGCCCTGGAGTTGTAGCAGAGCCAGGGCTACATCCACACACTTCGTGAAAGTGCAGGGTAAGAGTGCAAGGCCAAAGGGAAATACTCGATATTGGTACACTTCACCCCCGAAAGCAAACCTCAGAAACTTCCTGTGTATGGGAAGGATGGAGATTTGGAAATATGAATCTTTTAGATCTATCGTGACAAACCAGTCGTCGGACCAGATCTGAGACACGACCTGTTTGAGTGTGAGCATCCTGACAGTCGCTTGACTGAGCGGTTCACTAGACGCAGAGCTAAAATGGGCTGCAACCCCCCATCCTTCTTTGGAACAATGAAGTACCGGCTGTAGAACCTGGACTCTCTGTCCTGAGGAGGGACCACCTCGATGGCCTCCTTCCTCAGGAGAGCGTGCACTTCCTGTTCCATAACCAGAGCCTGCTCGGGACCCACCAGCGTGGGTGAAACCCCGTTGAATCAAGGCAGAGGAGAACCAAACTGAATTGTTTAGCCTCTTTCTACAGTGTGCAGGACCCATTGAGACACATTTGGCAGTAGTTTCCACGCTGCTAAATGATATACTAAGGGAGTCAGTCTCTCAAGACTGACCTCTGATGTAATCAGAACAGCTAGCTCAGTGCCCTGTAACGGCGGACCGGCAGGAGACAACCGAACCAACCCGTCTAGAGACTTCTGCGGAGGCGGCGAGCCACTCAGCACCGCTACGTTTCCGGGCGGTGACTGGGCGTGGTGCTTGCGGGAGACCGCTGCGGCGTGTAACTCCAGCAGGGTTGGCAGAACGATCTCCTGAGGGCACTGAGGTGAAACGGACACTGTGTAATGCGGTGTAACCCGCTGCACCACAGAGGTGACCGGGTCAGTGGCGTCAGGGCTTATTGGCCGAGGACCTCTTAGCTTTAAGTACAGTCCGCAGATCCGGCTTAGACTTAGAAGCCCCGACCCAGAGCCTGGACCCACGGCTCCGCTTAGCTGAAGGAGCACGTGAGGCGACGCTCTGTTTTTGTGCCTCCCTGTATGAGGAGCTGGTACTCGATGGAGGCTGCCCCCGCCATGCTGCATCCGGATTTAGAGAGCGACGCAGGAGGAGCCGCTGGAACGCCGCCGCCTGCTTGCGAGCCTCCTGGTACCGGTCGACGACAGAATTAACAGTGTCGCCGAACAGGCCCGAGGACACAAGCATGGCGTCCATGAGACAAATCCTGTCCTTTTCTCTCATGTCGGACAGGGTGAGCCACAAATGTCTCTCTGCTGCAACCATTGCTGCCATAGACCGCCCAATAGCACGAGCAGTCTCTTTGGTAGCGTGGAGAGACAAATCAGCAGTCCTCCTGACCTCCGTGATATCCTCAGATCTCACGTGCGCTTGCTCATCTAAATCTTTCAGCAGATCGGCTTGGTACGCCTGTAACACCGCCATGGTGTGTGGTAACACACCAGCCTGACCCACTGCCGAGTACCCCTTGCCCACCAGTGTTGATGTTGTGCGCAGCAGCTTGGATGGCAGTGCCGGAGCCTTTAATGAAGATGCCATGCCGGGAGACAGATAGCTCGCGAGCGTCTGTTCAACCCGGGGCATCGCCTAATAACCGCACTCCTTCATCCCCGCTACGTAGCTGTAGTGATCAGAAATGGGGATGAAGACGCGGGCCGAGAAGGGTTTTTCCCATGATTTACACACCTCGGAGTGCAAATCGGGAAAAAAACGCAGGCTTCGGCGCAGAGGTGTTTGCAGAAAACGCTCATCAAGTTTGCTTTTCTGCAGTTTAGCCTTTTTCTCGACGGGCCATTCGATGTTTAACTTGGCCACAGCACATTGAGGGGGCGAATCCTCAGTGACGTTCACCACATCAACCTCCTCGGAGGAAGATAGATGAAACACCACACCCACTCCCCTAGATTCCTGAGAGCGGGCGCTAGATCTGGCAGGTGAGGAAGAAGATAGGGACTCGCCCGTCTCCATCCCTCTACCAAATCCAACTGCGAACCCCACGAGCGAGATCGTCGCTCCGCCTTGGCGGAAGCGGGACCAGCGCCGTTGGGAATGCTAGCGAAGGATCTCTCGGTGAAGAGAGCCCTCCGGGAACGGAGAACATGGAGGGCAAGCCGCTTGCAATGCTGGCAGTCAAAACTGTGTGTATCCCCACCAGAGATGTAGCGAGGACAGGGCGGAACACACAGTCTGAAATGCTGCTTGCCTTCGCCCATTTTGTGTTTGGTCTTGGAGGGTGCTTTTGGCATACTTTTCAGGTATGACAAACAACACTAAATAAGACTCAGAAACGTAAATGTTCTTTGAACAGTACACACACACACAGAGAGCGCTTGCTGAAGACAGAAGGCTGATGCCGGCTGCGCCTCTCGTGCTTTTATGCTTCCTGGTCTCTGACGTCACCCGCCTATGACGTCTCGCCCATCCATTGGACTGATTACACACATGATTCAGAGACGTCACGCTGGGGGCATTCCCAAATCATCCTCGATGCAGCTCGAGTTCCTGAAGAGGAACTGTAGGAGTAGGAAAACTAAGCCAATTAAAGCAGCTTGTGAGAACATTAGTTGCTTTGGACTCTTGCCTGATGTTCATGGCAGACACAAGACACTCTTCTGCTCTCTGGCCCTGAGATGTAGTTTATCTGTTCTGACCTGATGCAGACAACAAACAAATGCTGTTTCTAAATGTGGTCATAATAAAGATTTATAATTAATTTTAATTAATGAAAAATGCAGCTCACAGTAGCAATGACATAGAGAAGACCACACAGCTTATTAAGTTAATCTAAAATAATTTATTAAAACATTAAATTATACAATGAAATCTGTTTGAACATTAATTTGAATCAATAAATGTACTAAGTCAGTAATTGAGAAGCAAGAGAAAGCTAAACAAAAGTGTAGTGCAGATCAGTATAGTGTAAACTATGTGTAATGCAAAAGGAGTAGGATGGTGCTGCCACAAGCCTGGAGGCCAGAGCAAAGCAGAGAGAGAACAACTGGTAGGAGATGTTTTTAAACAGTCTCGCCAATCATCTACTGTCAGATGGACCGAAAACAGACAGCTCCCCCTTCAGATTGGGAGGAGAGAGACGGCCAAACATATTCTGTCCATGGTGGAGTGTGCACACCCAGCACAACAAAGCCTGGTGTGACAAAGTACTTAGATTCAGGACTTGGACTTGGATACTGTGGTCTTTATAAATAAACATCTCCCACTCAAACTCTACTGGTTAAAAACAGGACTCAACAAGGTGACCTTGGACCTGTCAGGTATTAACAGACAGAGAACACAAAGTTAAGTATAAATGGGTTTAGTTCAAAAAAGTGCCAAATGACAAGAAACTGAGAATTTGCTCAGGTGAGATCAAAGTAAACTGAGATTTCTGGTTAGCACTTAGCTTTCTTGGTGACAGAGTCTTTCTTATCCCTTGCAGGAATGTGGTGAGAGAATGGAAATAAAGGAGAATGGAAGAAAGGAGAATGGAAGGAGAAGATGAAAGAGAAGGAGAAGGAGAGGACAATGCTCAGGAGTGACAGTTGCAAACAGTTAATAGTCAGGTGTACTATTTAAACTGAACTGAGCTGGAGGATGACATCACTGAATTCAATGATGAACTGCCTTTACTGAAAAATCTGTTTACTATTGTCATTTTGCATTATTGACACACTATTTTCTTATTTAATACTGTTTTTAAAGTTGCTTTGATGAAATCTGTATTGTTAAAAGTGTTATATAAAGGTGACTTAAAAATTGGCTATATATAGACCCTAATTGTCAGTTGTTCTTTGAATGTTCTCTTATTCTCTGGTTTTCTAGTATGCTGCTGCAAACAGATCTCCTTGCTCCTGCAACCCAACTGTGACTGTAACTGCCTAAAATGTAATGCAGTTTATTTTATATGCATTCACAGTAACATATGTAGATCGACTACAGTAGTATTATATTACAGAATTCAAACTGTTTTGTGCTGTTTTCTGAAAAACCACATACATTGTTGTCACATTGTATAGTTTTTAATAAATCAGTGTATCTGTGAATTTGTTGAAGGGAAATATTGAATTTAATTTAAATTAGTTATTTTAATCTAAAGAGTTTAATCTTGAAAGACACATAAGCATCATGAGAGCTGTACTGTAATTACAGTACTTTTGCACAGGTGCTTCCTGTCATTGCACATAATGATCATTTAAAAAGAATAAAGCACAGACAAGTCCTATTTGTAAAATGCCTTTTTCACAGTTCAAGAGACGAATATTATATCACATATAATTTAACATTTGACAATAATTGTTATATAAATACCTACTCTATCTGCAGTGCAAAGATCAAGCTAGTGTATAACACAACTTTAATGATTTTCTTTTTCTGAGCTCTCAAGCTTTCAGGATCTTAAGTGAAATACACATGAGAACCTGTTAGAATATTGCTTATGCAGTGTCTCTGAATTAGCACAAACTCCTCTTACTGTGCAGGTGAGAGATTAGCTCGTGCAGTGTCAGGTGTGTTAAGAATTCCCAAGTGACCTGTGTTACATAGCCGCTCATGAATAATTGAACTTGGATCATTTCCCTGTGGTGCAGTTGCAGCCACAAGCCTACAGTACCTAGACTGTGATTTAGAGAACAGAAAATAAGTGTGTTGCATAAGTGTCTGTATGTTGTATTAGTTGCCATCGCCTTAAGCTGTAGTTTGTGCTATTTTTAGTCCCCACAGCACCAGTAGAAATCCTAATGGGACAACTGCCAAGAACAGTAAACATCATTCAGTATAGTACCTTATTAACGTCTAAATACTCTGTGTGTGCAGGCACAGTGTGAATTTGGCTACTGACAATTTCAATATTGATAACAGTGACCTTTTCCAGCATACTTTTGCTAAATTAAGTCAGTGCTGTCCAATTTAAGACATAGTTGTGGACAATAACAATCTCCTACAGCAGGTAAATACTGCTGCTTTACTGTTCACAGACCAACATTGGTAGACCAGTGGTGCGAATGGGCAATCAAATGCCAGACGCGTTAATTCCCTTGTGTCACTAAGATCTGGTTCATCGGTCTCTTTCTGCACGGTTCCACCAAACAGAATGTCATTCTGCAAGACCAGCTCAAACCAACCAATTCAGCCATGAATGTCACCAGGAGAAAGACTTTATTTTGGCTTATATGAGACTATGGGATCCCCACAAGCTCTGATTTCATTTGAAACTACTGCTGTATGCGCTGATAATCACAAATTTAATTTCATCCAAGCTCATGTGACTAAGCAGGTTGTAAAGGTTCTGTGTGCGTGTATTTTATTTCTACTACTTTTTGAGAATACAATCCATAAAATGTCTACCTGACAGATATCAGTGAAATAGGTGTCCTGAGAAATCACACCTGTCTCAGTGTCAGCCCTAGACTCCAAAAAAGAGTCAGGGGAGCAGTCCATTCCCTTTTAAGCCAGCTGCAAACACTGTCTGCCTTTGAATCATTGTGTGTGAGCAGGTTTGCTGGTTGGGCGATATTAGTTGGAATTAGAATTGGAATGACGGGAAGATGAATTTAATGAAATCAGCACAGGTAATCAATTATCTATTTACTGAACAAAATTATAAACGCAACACTTGTTTTTCCCCCATTTTCCATGAACTGAACTCAAAGTTCTAAGACTTTTTCTATGTACACAAAAGGCCTATTTCTCTTAAATATTGTTCACAAATCTGTCTAAATCTGTGTTATTGAGCACTTCTCCTTTGCCGAGGTAATCCATCCACCTCACAGGTGTGGCATATCAAGATGCTGATTAGACAGCATTATTATTCCACAGGTGTGCCTAGGCTGGCAACAATAAAAGTCTACTCTAAAATGTGAAGTTTTACTGTATTGGGTGGTCCGAAAACCAGTCATTATCTAGTGTGACCACCATTTGCCTCACGCAGTGCAACACATCTCCTTCGAATATAGTTGATCAGGTTGTTGATTGTGGCCTGTGAAATGTTTGACCACTCCTCTTCAATGGCTGTGCAAAGTTGCTTGATGTTGGCAGGAACACAGTCGTAAACGCCAATCAAGAGCATCCCAAACATGCTCAATGGGTGAAATGTCCGGTGAGTATGCTTGTTTTCAGCTTCCAGGAATTGTGTACAGATCCTTGCAATATGGGGCTGTGCATTATCATGCTGCAACATGAGGTGATGGTCTTGGATGAATGGCACAACAATGGGCCTCAGGATCTCGTCACAGTATCTTTGTGCATTCAAAATGTCATCAATAAAATGCACCTGTGTTCACTGTCCATAACCTACACCTGTCCATACCATAACCCCACTGCCACTATTAACCACTCAATCCACAATGTTGACATCAGCAAACTACTCACCCACACGACTCCATACACACTGTCTGCCATCTGCCCTGTACAGTGAAAACCGGGATTCATCCGTGAAGTGAACGCCTCTCCAAAGTGCCAGACGCCATCAAATCATTTGTAATGTGTAATAATTGTGGGAGTATTTTAAATTGGTCTTCAGTTGGTATAAAGCATAGTTATTATGCGCCAGTTTAAAGTTAATGACAACCCTGAAATTAGTTCGTAAGGTGAGCTATGTCAGTTTATTTGTGTTATCATAACATTTGGGAGAAAAGCTGGATATTGGCAATTATAAGTATACCCTTCAAACTGTCATGTCCTTGTCACGTCCCTGGACTGTTTTTGTTGAGGTTTTGCTGCGCATGTGTTCCGTGTCCCAGTTAACTAATCATTTCATGCAACTGTGTCCCCCTGATTGTTAATTTGATTCCCAGGTGTGTCTTGTTCTTCCTCATTATCCTATGTTTCACTAGTTCACGCTTACATATAATTAGCTGAGGTATGGTATGCGTATTTGGCGTGCTGTCCGGGGAAGGGCTCCGAGCTCGGGAATGGCCCGAACCTAGAGTACCCCCCCTTCCCCGTCTATTTATAAAGTGAACTCAAAGTGAGGAGATGGGGTGGAGGAGGGATGCTGATAAACCGTCAATGGATAGAGGGAAGTCAGCGATATTTATACTATGGGATTGATTACTTGATTATGGTCCACCTGTGTTGATTAGGCTAAATATCTGACGCGCTCCTCCCGAATCTTATTAATAAAATTTCATTTCACTAGTGGCCCGAACCTAGAGTACCCCCCAAAAAGCAAATGTACAAGAGGACAGCCGCCAGTTTAAAGAATGCCCCCCCCCCCAAAAAGCATAGAGTACTGGCGGGGGCTGATTTGGTTTCCTGAGAAGTCGTCTCGTTGGCAGGCTGGAAGGGCCTACGTACTCCAGAGGGAGCGACTTGGCATTGGGAGAATAGGCCCTACCGGCTGCAGCTAGTGAACTACGTAGTTGTTGGCGCCCGGTCGGTAGGGCTCGAGTCGATGCTCAACTGGAGCTTGTGGCGTTGGAACGGTGAGCCCTACCGGCCGATGAGGAGGAGCACCGTGGTTGTGGTGCCTGACCGGGAGGACCCGAGTTGCCTCGACCGGAATAGGTCACGGTGTCGGCGTACGGGCCCTACTGGCTGATAGCCCCTGCTATTCAGTGGGTGAAGGGCCTAATGCTGACCGAGAGGGCCCATGAAGGCTCCGACAGGAGATTGAGACTCAGAATGACGGACGTCTGGGTCCTCTCGGTTTGGCAGATAAAAAGCTTTGGGCTGGCCGACAAGGAGGACTCTGGCAACATCCGAAGGGAGATCCCGACTCACGGCATCGGATGGATGAGACTCACTTGCAGCCGGCAAGCATAGGCCCGACCGGGAGAACTCTCGCCAGACGTCTGAAGGGAGCACACGCATCAGACGGGTAAGCCTCGCCGGACGGGGAGAGTGGAAAGGAAAACCCGACTGGGAGGACTCTCGCGGCATCCGATGGGCATTAAACTCAGAACATCGAACGGGTAAGCCTGGCCAGGTGGGGTTAAAAGATGTGAGGGTAGCTGAGGGTAGCTGAGAGTTGTTGTTGTTTTTTTTGTTTTTTGCAGGATTTGGCGAGAGGATGAGACTCGTTGAGTCGGACGGTTAAGCCTCGCCTACCGTCAAATGGAAAGGTAAGTTGCGTGGCCGAGAGACTGTTACCGACGTCCGAAGGGAGCACACGCATCGAACGGGTAAGCCTCGCCGACCGCAGAGTGGAAACCTAAAGCAAGTCTGTCCAGGAGGCTCTCGCCAGTGTCTGAAGGGAGCACGTGCATCGAACGGGTAAGCCTCGCTGACCATAGAAAAGGAAAAGGTAAGGGTGTCTAACCGGGAGGCTCTCGCCGGCGTCCGAAGGGAGCACGCGCATCGAACGGGTAAGCCTCTCCGGATGTGGGACAGAAAAGGTAACGATAGGTGGCCAGGAGGCTCTTGCCAGCATCCAACGGGGACTTCCTGTTCCCTCAAAAACAACTGGGTGAGGCTCGCAGGCCGTAGGATGGAAAAGGTAAGTTTGTGTGGTCGTTAGGCTGTAGTCGGCGTCTTATAGGAGTTTGCTACTCACGGCAAGAGACGGGTAAGCCTTGACGACCGTAGGAAGGAGGGAGGGTTTATTTGTGTGTTTGGTACCTGCGGCATCGAACGGCTTGCTTGTAGGTTTTGTAACCTAAACCACGTGGAATGGTCGTGGTTGGCTGGCCAGGAGGCTCTCGCCAGCGTCCGATGGGAGCACTCGCATCGAACGGGTGAGCCTCGCTGGCCAAGGATGGAAAAGGTCAGGTTGTCTAGCCGGGAGGCTCTGACCGACGTCCGATAGGAGCTTAGCTCCAGGAATCGAACGGGTAAACCTCTCTGGCTGAAGGACGGAAAAGGTTGTCCAGCCGGGAGGCTCTTACCTTCGGCCAACAGGAGCTTAGCTCCCGGAATCGAACGGTTAAGCCTCGCTGGCCAAAGGACGGAAAAGGTAAGGTTGTCTAGCCGGGAAGCTCTCACCTACATCCAATGGGAGCCTTGACTCCATGCGTTGGATGGGTAAACCTCTCCGTACGTAAGATAGAATGGCAAAAGGGTAGCCGGGGGCTTTCACCTACGTCCGAAGGGAGTGTGAGCTCCTGGCAACGAACGGGTAAGCCTTGCTGGCCGCAGAATGGAAAAGGTGAGGTCGTCTGGCCGGGAGGCTCTCGTTAGCATCCGATGGGAGCTCGAGCTCCTGGCATCGAAGAGAGAAGCCTTGCCGGCCACAGGATAGAAAAAGGTAAGGTTATCTGGCCGGGAGGCTATGGCCGGCATACGGTGTTTTTTTTTTTGTTTGTTTTTTTTTGCTTAATCGGGCTTTTTAATTGGGTAAGCTTCGCTGGTGGTCGGATGGAAAGTCCAAGATTGCTTAAGCGGGAAAGCATCAGACAGGAGTTTAATACTCACGATGTCATACGAGTAAGCTTTGCTGATAGTTGAACGGAGAAGGCAAAGGTTGGCTCAACCGGGAGCACTCTTGCAGCGCCTGACAGGGAGTTCGATACTAAGGAGGATTTGGTTGTCTACGAGGTTAGACACTGTGAGGCTTACTTGAATAATTGTTTAGCAAATCCAATAAGCTGCTTTCGATAATAAGTCCGAAAAATCTTGGTGCAGTCATTGTATTCGAAATTAAGTGTGCAAAAATAAAATGGATTTCCTGTGCCAGTGTACCCCAAATAGGTGCCATGTATCGGCGATGTGGTCGTTGTCGAATTGTCAGCACATGAGATCGATGGTACATATCGACGATGTAATCGTGCATGGGTGGAGTAAGAGAAAGATTCTTTATACTTGTCTGAGCTTACTATTTGCCATTTTAACCATGCAGGTGCACGAAAGAGCCTATGGAATCACCGATAATCTAAAAAAATAAAATATTTTCGGACGTACTGATAAACTGGCATTAAATATAAAATACTATATTTAAAACTGCCAGTTCATGTAGTCGGCACTACTGTCATCTCGCTTGTCCTGTGAATTTATTTATTTATTTATTTATTATTATTATTATTATTATTTTCTTTTTTTTTTTTAAACGATAGTAGATTCCATTTAAAGTCCAACGATTTAACCCTAATATGGACGTAAACAAATACCTTAAATATAAGGTATTCAAAAACCGGTAAGTTCATATATTTGGAGTGAGTTCGGTTGAAATGCCTTGGTCATACGCGCTCCAGACCACATGCGTCATGATGGGACCGAAGCGCCGCCCCTGAGACCAGAATGAGATGCATTCTAATGTAACTGTGGCATTAAACTCCGTTAGTGAGAGCTCCTTTAAAATATGGCACGTATCGGATTTACCTGTTAAAGTACGATGGAATACTTTATATCTGCAAATGATGCATGTCTATTTGTGGATGGAGACTTCTTTGCCACCTGCAGGCTCACATCATCCTATGAGAGCACGGGAGAGCGTGAAATGCCGTGCTGAGATGGGATAACGGAGCGGTTTGATAGCCGAATTATGGTAGGCCGCCTAATAATTATAATAAAAAACGTTGATTGGAGAATGGGCCTAATATCGTCTTGGCTATTGTCGATACATGATGCTATCGCCGCAACCTAGGATGCATGGCATACCTATAAGTGGAGGTGATGTGTGTGTTTTTTTTTTTTTTTTTTTTTTTTTTTTTCGTGTGAACAGACGCTGCTGTGGCAGTGGGGAGATACGGGAAAGGCTCCTGCAGGAGCAGGCACTGCTGCGGCAGTGAGGAGGTATAGGAAAGCCTCCTGCGGGAGCAGACACTGCTGCAGTAGTAAGGAGGTACAAGAAAGGCTCCTGCGGGAGCAGACACTGCTGCGGCAGTGGGGAGGTATAGGAAAGGCTCCTGCGGGAGCAGACACTGCTGCAGCAGTGGGGAGATACGGGAAAGGCTTCTGCGGGAGCAGACGCTGATGCGGTAGTAAGGAGGTACAGGAAAGGCTCCTGCGGGAGCAGACACTGCTGCGGCAGTGGGGAGGTATAGGAAAGGCTCCTGCGGGAGCAGACACTGCTGCGGCAGTGAGGAGGTATAGGAAAGGCTCCTGTGGGAGCAGACACTGCTGCGGCAGTGGGGAGGTATAGAAAAGGCTCCTGCGGGAGCAGACACTGCTGCGGCAGTGAGGAGGTATAGGAAAGGCTCCTGCGGGAACAGACACTGCTGCGGCAGTGGGGAGATAGGGGAAAGGCTCCTGCGGGAGCAGACACTGCTGCAGCAGTGAGGAGGTACGTGCAAGGCTACTTGCTTCGGCTGCTGTAGATGTTGGCTGTGGGAAGAGTAAAAAAGGGTTAGTAACATTTGATGGGGCAAGCCAAAAATGAATGGGTAGCCTACTGTGTCACCAGCTCGGCAATTGGTTGCCTGATTTAACAATTCCTCAAGCCTTGTCCACATTATTATGTTCCTTTTGGAAAAGCATCTTTCCTCTCATTTGGCCTCCGGGCTCTTTAGACGGTCTCCCGAGCGGATACGTTTGGAACGCTGTTTTCAAATCAGTCACCCCCCCATTTTTGGCATGGAGACAGAAATTACATACCCAAAAATAAACATGTTTCTGCTCATGGTTCTTTCTGACTAGATCCATGATCAACATTTGTCCGCGAGCTAACACTTCGACATTTACCATTCAGGAATAGGAATCGTTTTCCTGACATAATTACTAAATAACTGTCACTGAAATTATGTTTTATCGAGATATTGGTCAAATATCAAAGCCAAAGTCTTTAGACTTTCAATTGATGCAGGGTTTATCCAGATCAAGTAAGAGAGTGATGTTTAACGTGCTGTGAAAGTGAAATGATAATAAACTGGGGCCGTTGGCGATGCTTGCAAGCAAATGGGTTAATAGCAGTTATGTGCTATTCGCTTCCAAGTGGTTTCTAAAGATATTTACTTGCCAGTTTTTTCGTATTACGGTCCTTAAAGTCCCCGTGAAACGGAAGTTGCAAACGACTTTTCTCCAGTGTTGTGACGTATTTCCGAGAGAAACGGAATAATAAATGAGGAAAATAGTGGGCGTGGCTTATTTTCCAACTAGCACCTGATTGGATCTAGATAAGTAGGTGTTTAATTCAAAAAATGGAGGCAGATCTAAATGCAAGTTTACAATCGGTTGTTGAGGATTACTCGCCACCTGAATCACCGCAATTTAGTTTTCAGCAGGAGGAGGAGGAAGATGAAGAACAGGAACACACGGAGGATCATTTACAAAAATGCACCTCCTCGCCATCTCTCCTTTCATGCGCTGTCAATGCTCGCAAACACACAGGCAGCCTGTCTACTGTCAGTGTCAGTTGGAGGGCTTGGTTACGGATTAAGCAGACACCAAATTCCTCAAGCCTACGTCATCAGTGAAGGTCCTCCAATGCAGAGGGGAGGGACATTTTCAGATTTTTTTTTTTTTTGAGTGGATTGGCTCTCATGGATGAATTGTTCAGCACAAAACGATCAATTTAGGCGAACAAAGTAAATATAGTCAATTTTGATTTCATGTGGACTTTAAAAGGCGACAGTTATTTTACTCACACTTGCTATCCTGCGTCGAAACACTAGGGCATATGCGTTTTAGATGGGTTTTGAGTGATCACACCATGGTGAAATAGGTCCCTAAATGATATGGTCCTACCAGGAAACTTGCATGGAAATTAAAATTTAAAATTAAATTAAGCATTTAGCAGAGACTCTTTTATCCATAGAATTTTATTTTATTTTTATTTTTTTCAATGGAACTTATGTATGTATCATTTCCGTGAGGTTTAAACGTGCGCGGTAAAGCGAATGTAATGCCTTTGCTTCTAGGTAAAAAGTGGCATCATCATCCGACGGAACGTTTGTATCTGTAGTCCAAATCTATGCGCAATCCACACTCCAGATCAGCAGGTGGCGGTAATGCACCTTTACTCTGGTTTGCCAAAACCGCCATAAAACACTAGCAGAAGAAGACGGAACTGCGTCATGACTTCGTTTAACAAACTTTAGCCGCGAACCTGCTTTTAGATGCAACACTTTGGATGCCAACTGCCGTAAAAATCCAATGAAGAAAAATAAGAACCTGTTTTTAGCGTCTTCGCCTGAAAATGTATTGGTTAACGTCGCGCGGTCTGCGCCGCTAGAGGAAGCGGCCTCAAACTGCCACTCGGCCGGAACGCCGGGGTGAAAGGCTGAGCCGCGGTGAGAACTGGGGTTCAGCTAAGGCTGGTTGGATTCTTTCTGCTGCAATCCAGCGCTCGGGGAGAGCTCGGTCTCGGGCGGCACGATCGTTGTGTCGAGCAAGGCGAGCTCGGAGCTTGCACGGTCTATTGGCCACGACGTGTGGCTTGGCGAGGAGAGCAGCTGTCACCAGGGGCATCATGCATTCATGATTTTTGAGGGGGCACATTTGGGGGAGGGGGGGGGGTATAAGTCATTCTACGAAAGCACTGTATAACTAATATAGGCTTATGTTTTTTTTTTTATTAATTTTTCCTTTTTATTCAAAACAATTCCAAACATGCTTAATATATCAGGAAATAAACTCCCATTAAAATCACTGAAGCACTTTACATTATGAAACGAATATCTTACATTCGTACGCACATCTGCACTTTTTGTTGTTTCTGATGAGAGAATTCGCTAAATAATTCAGTCAGCGATCAAGTGAAGAAAACACCGCATTTCAGTGATGACTCTTCTGGATGTCTCTGATTGGCCATTGCATCCATAAGCGCAACAGAATAGTTTCTGATTGGTTATCATGAAGCGTTGTACAAACGCATCCTTCTCTGGCTCAGCGCCAGTCAGCGAACGCAGATTTGAATTTAGCAGCTGATGCTGTGCACTGAACGATCTAATCACACTGCTGTGATTGTATCAAATATATAAAAAAATATTATTCTGCAATTTTTTTTTTTTTTTTTTTTTGTCGTTTGGAAGCTACATTTAAAATCCACTTGGCTCAGAGATCTGAGGGGGCACGTGCCCCCTCACTTCGAATGGGCATGACGCCTCTGGCTGTCACGATCAGAGGTGGGTAGAGTACCCAAAAACTGTACTCAAGTAAAAGTAAAAGTACTTCTAGAAATATTTACTCAAGTAAAAGTAAAAGTACTAGTCTTGAATAGTTACTTGAGTAAGAGTAAAAGAGTATCGGATAAAAAAATCTACTCAAGTAGTTAGTTACTAGTTACTTTGGGTCATATATACTGAGCCTATTTTTATTTAGATATATAGATAAAATGTATGTAATGTATGTGTGCGTGTATAAATGTATATATTTCATCAGCCTTTACTCCAATTTATGTAATTTATTATAAAACCCTGTCTGTTTACTTAAGTAACAGATATAGGTGTCATGCCATAACATATTTTTAATACGACTGACTTTATATTAAATGTGAATTTAACATCGAAAGTTAATGTGATATAAATATTGCTACTAATATTTCATTGTTCAGAAAGAGAGCAAATAACATTTACATTATTAAAGATCATTTTCCCTGACAGTCTAGATTTCAATCACTCTCAGAAAACTCCCATTAAATCACTGAAACTGTTAACACTGTGAAATCAATATCTTAATTAAGGATTCGTACACACATCTGCACTTTGTTGTTTCTGACGAGAGAATTCGCCAGAAAGGTATTCAGTCAGCGAGTGAGTGAAGGAAGCACCGGCATTTTAGCGATGACTCATCTGAACGCCTCTGATTGGCCAATGCTTTAATAAGCTCAAAAGAAGCTTGTGTGATTGGTTATAATGCGCAGCGCTGTATAAACGCATCTATCTCTGGCTAAGCGCCAGCAAGCGATCACAGATCTGAATTTAGCAGCTGATAATATGACTCGCTGAACGTACTTGCACCAGTGTGATTGTATTAAAATTAATAACATCTTAATCGGCTATTTTTTTGTCTTTTGGAAGATGCATTCAACTTGACTCCCCTCTGTTATAAGCCACACACGTACAACAAACTAATGTCACAGTGGTATCGTGTACTGTAATCGAATGTAGCCCAAGTTATTACCTGTTAAACAGTAAACAGCACACGCGGTGTTCTTCTAATAAGGATCTCCATCGCTAGCAAATAATACCCTTTGCAGATTTCAATTCAGTGCAGTTCCATAGCCACGTTTTCAACGCTCTTTCTGTTATTAAACGTTACAACTCCGAGTGAACCACTTCAGACGCTCAGCGCGTGCGGCAGGGAACTGAACGACTCATTCAAACTGATTCATGAACCAATTCACTCGTTTGCCAATTGGTTTGATCAAGCCTTTGAACAGAATTGACTCAAAAGAATGAATCATTCGCGAATGGGCATCGCTCATTGCCCAGAGAAAAGTAGACGGCGCGTTTGGAATAAACTGAAGCATTATAACATTTATTGCATTAAGATAAAGTAACGAGAGGAGCGTCGCCCACAGTAACGAAGTAAAAGTACAGATTTTTCCCCAAAAATTTACTCAAGTAAGAGTATAAAGTACCCATCTTTAAATATACTCCGAAAAGTATTCGTTACCCCAAAAAATTACTCAAGTAAATGTAACGAAGTAAATGTAACTCGTTACTACCCACCTCTGGTCACGATGACGCTTAATGCTGCTCAACGGCCGTGTTTGGCTGGGTAGAAATGATCTCGGGTCCGGCAAAAGCAACAGGTCTTATAAATCCCCTGTGTAGCTCTCTTCGTTGGTACGAAAATTGGGTCTGTGGTAAGGTGACAGACGAAGCGAACCAGCATGCTGATAAACGGTCAATGGATAGAGGGAAGTCAGCGATATTTATACTATGGGATTGATTACTTGATTATGGTCCACCTGTGTTGATTAGGCTAAGTATCTGACGCGCTCCTCCCGAATCTTATTAATAAAATTTCATTTAAAAGCCCCAGTCCTTTCAATTTGTGTTCGTCGGAGATTGAACGTCAACCTCTGTGTTTCCATCTGCCAAATGTTACTTCCTGGATATTTTGGATTAAAAGACAATTGTTTGTGTACTCCTGTTCTCCTCACCATAGGGAAGTGTGACAGTCCATTTCCATTTCATTTAATGAACACAAGATATTATGCCTTGGATTTTACAACAATGCTTTCTTTAGCAGCACTATTTTTGGGCATTGCTGCCAGACTGATTAAAAAAAAAGTGAAATAATAACTTTCTATTGATTTGATGAATACATGCTTGAATGAGAAAAAAAAGTTTCTATTAGATTCCACCATTTCAGACCCTTAAAATCTATTATTGGACAATCTCTAACAACCTGAGTCAATCATAAAACTATCACATCCTTGAACATAAATAGAGCTTTTGAAATCCAGCATCTATACTTTCAAAGCCTATTAAATCAAATTGCCTACAATAGGCAATTTCCAGTAAGAAGAGTAACGTCATAATCCTTTGTTGATGCCAGCAGCAGGAACTTGCCTTAAACTCTTAGAACCTGTTACTCTGACTGCTTTCATATATTGCTTTTAAAGTTATTTCCTGTCTCATGTGTCTGAAGGGCATTGTGTACCTTACCTGGGGTCTACAAGGATTTTACTTCACTGAGACAGCTGATCAATTTGTTTATTAAATGACTCCTGGCAGTCTTTGATGGAAAAAGACCAGCAGCATGTTTAAAGCATTTATTATTTAGAGACACAGAAAAGAATTATGAATTGAAGAATTATGCTGCACAAGGCAAAAAGGGTCAGCTTTAAAATTTCACCCCTACAAATTGAACATTATTGTTACTCTATTGCTCATTGAGTGCCTATAAAGTCCACTTTACCACATGGTGTCAGACTAGAAATAACCATAATAAAATCTCAGTGACCCATTAGATGTAAGTGGCGCCATTGTTCGCTAATCATTAAGTTATTTTCCTGTCATGTGTCTGCACAGTAAAAGGGGTCATTCTTTTGTAAATTTATATATGAAATGCTGTGGATCACTTTTTTTTTGAGGGGGGGGGGGTCACAATTCCATCACTTCTTTTTTTAATTCTCTCTCTCAATATACACTTAAAATATTACATATGGCTTTAAATTTCTGGATAATTTTAAAGATTTTTTCTAACAACTTTAGAAAATACAAATAGTGTTTTCTAGCTGAAATTGCAAAAAGGGAGTGCAGGTGAGTTAGACAAATGCATCTTTTAGGTCCAAGGAGGCTTAAACTGAATAAATAAATATTTTGTAGTCGAGTACCCTCTGCCATTTTGCCAGCATGAACTGAAGCGTGTATAATCAATATGGATGCATTGTTTGTGGGATGGCATTTAACATTGTCATGTTTAGTAACTTGTTGTCTTGTCATTTTAAGATGCCTTGTTGTGACTTGATGTCATGTTTCGTGTACCAAATGTTGAGGTCTGTGTGTGCAGTTTTAAGATTAAGTATTTTGTGGGTTGTTGTTTGCCTAAATATAATAGAGCAAAAAAATATATAAAAAGGAACAATATGATAAATAATTTTAGCTTAAAAGGAACACTCCACTTTTTTTGAAATAGGCTCATTTTCCAACTCCCCTAGAGTAAAACAGTTGAGTACCATGTTCAAATCTATTCAGTCAATCTCCAGGTCTGGAGGTAGCACTTTTAGCTTAGATTAGCATACAGTAGATCATTGAATCTGATTAGACTGTTGGCATCTCGCTCAAATGACCAAAGATTTTCTATATTTTTCCTATATAAAACTTGACTCTTTTGTATTTACATTATGTACTAAGACTGATGAAAAATGAAAAGTTGCGATTTTCTAGGCTGATATGGCTAGGAACTATACTCTCATTCCAGCATAATAAATCAAGGAACTTTACGGCCGTACCATGGGTGCAGCAAGTGCAATGATATTATGCAGCACCTTGTAACGCTCAGGCGGGCTGGGTTACTAAAATTGACATGGGGCCTGACTTTTCTGTGATTTAAAAACTTTTCTCAGATTTAAAACGTGTTAAAAGAATGACATAAAAAAGAAATACAGTTAATAAGATTGGTGTATTACACAGGTTCACAATAAAAGACTTTAAAACAACACAATAAAACCAGGTAGACTCAGTCTGTTAAAAGAACAGTTATTTTATCCATACCCTAAAAACAGTCCAAGAATCCTAGTGTGTTGTTGAGTAAAATGGACCTAAGAACATGTAAATCAATTAAAACTCCATAACACATAAAATCACTGTAATAAATAGAGCGGTTATTAAAACATGTCCCTTGTGTGAAAAGCAGAAAATAGTGCCCAGCTAGTTTGTGTAGTTGCTGGGGATTATCTGTGTGTTTGTAATAAAACACAATCCATAATTAAGGTGTTTTAACTTTAAATTGTTGTTTCTGGACATAATACAACTCCATAATCCAATGCTTTCTCCACTGAAAAAGTCCATCCCCTGTTTTCCTCCCACCAACATATTTGTTTTGAACTATTTTGGACAGTGTACACTTGCATGTTTCTCACCTGATCAGAAGAAACAACTTTTGTGTTGTACAGTCTAGAAAGTAACAATATGGATACAGAACTAATTTATATCTACTTGTATTTATTTAGCCAGAAGCAATGGTTTAAGGTTAAAAAACATCTTTGAATTTGTTTATTGCAAGCGTGCAGTATTGCAAGTCTGCTTCAAAACAAGAAGTAAATTGATGGACTGGAGACATGCAGAGAAATTGTGAATTATTATGATGCTTTTATCAGCAGTTTGAATGGCATTCTGATGGCACCCATTCACTACAGAGGATCCATTGGTGAGCTAGTGTTGCAATGCTACATTTCTCCAATTTTGTTTTGATGAAGAACCAAACTCATTGCTGGAGATGTGAACTATGACTTTAAATAAATAATTTCAACTTAAAAATGTAATAGTTCAGCGTATGCATATTTACAGTGTACTGTAGCTCAATTAGGTCTAGAGGCTGTTGTAGCAAGTATCATACATTTGACAGTTCTACCAAAAGTGGACTTTTTTCATCAAAGATCACTCATTACATTTTTACAAGACCGAGACACTGTCCTCTATAATACAGCCTCTGCAATGATTAATGGAATACTCAAGTGAAAATTAAATCTCAGGAGTAATAGTGACATTTTCATTTCACTTTCAAGCATGAAAACTACTGTGATACTTATAACTACTATCATTACTGTTGACACAAGCACAAAAAATAATGCTTAAATTGCAAGAGAAAAGGGGGAATATAAAACGGCAAGAGTCAGCTCTTTTCATTATCTTTCCAAGTAATCTGGTGTGCCTGCAAATGCAGGTATCTCTCTAGACGGAAATACAATGATTGTGATTACTGAACAACAGCATTTGCTTGTACATGATGCAGAGTGGATGAGTGTAGACCAACAAAAAACATACGATACATGGACATAGACATACATAGAATATATTAAATATTACAAAGGTTTGTTTTTTGCTTTTTATCGTTTTTATCATATACTTAAGTGAGCCATATGGGCATTATATTTCAGCTGTTTTCTGCTCCTGAATGCTGTAGGAGTGTATGCAGCAGGATAAAGACGAGGAGAGCTCTAAGCCATGCAGCAAAGACTCAGATGGATCCCTTCTCACCTGTTGGCCCATGTTGCTATGGTAACTGATATGTCAGGAGAGAACAGTAAATACATATGCTAATGTGTTGGAGTTGTGGGTTTTATCATGTCTGGTTAATGAAACTAGACAGGCTAAGGACTTTCATGGTTGGTTGGATGGATGCATGGATGGATGGGTGGATGGATGGATGGATGATTGGATGGATGGATGGATGGAATAATTAAAAATTGTCAAAAATGTGGTTCTCATTTTCCAGCCTGAGGGAAGATGGGCAAATGTTAAATTGATACTTGAGGCTTGTTCGTGTTTAACTACATGACAATGCCTTCTAATATTTCACAATATGTCAAACAATTGTTGCATGAGCAGTATGATTTATGATTGCTTGTCCTTTTGCTTGGCAGTGGTCTAAAATTTATTTAGGTAATGGCATGCCATGGCATGGAATGTCAAAACACATAATGTCAGCAGCAACTCACTAGCTCTGCTCCAAAACTCAGTGAGCTGCCTTAGTGTTTATGCCTTGCATAGGCAGCTGGCTGATAAGGCAACATCCTAATCATCGTGGAACTTCACAAGTGACTGATTTTAAGCATTCTGTGTAGGCAGCAACTCTGTGTGCCAAGAGAGACACAATATAATATTTCAATAGAGGTTGATGTTAACATGCTATTAGTTTTTGGCAAAAAATATTTAACTAACAGTTGTGTAAAATATGTAGACTTGTTTATTTATTTATTTAGTAAAAGTTCCAAATTATTTCCAAAAACTGTGCTGAAGACATCAAAGTAACAGTACAGTTAGCACTACATCTTCTTTTGGCAATATTCTATATCTCCAAATTGTAAGTGTCATTGAAAGGATTCATGCATAAAGTTGATTTTTGTTCAGAAAAAAGGGATTTTTTTTTTTTTGTTGAATCTTATTATTATTACTCACACTGATAAAATGTCTTTATTTTTCTTAAGATGCAGTATGTTTTATTATACAGTTACACCAGTTATTGTCTTTTGGTTTTTACCACTAGTATTGCGAGATTTAACGAGATCTTGAGAAACTATCGGACCAACCTGGTCTCACAGAATTCCGTGAAATGTCCACGGGCCCTTAACTCAAAATCCGTGAAGCCATCACGGAATTGCCCCAAATGCCGTGACGCGGCCACGGATATAACTCCAATGCAAGTCAATGACACTGACCTTCCGTGGTCCACACACGGATACCCGTTTCAGTGACGGAGTACAGAATTCTCATTTGGAAACGCAACATTTGACGTATTTGTTTCTTTTCCAACATCATATGCCATAATGACGTTAACATGACAGTTATTGTAGTTATTGCATTGTCCTGTCATCATAAAAATTCAGTTTGTTTCAGTTAGCCTAACCAAAGTCCTGTGATGGCACCACGGACCTCAACAACCTGACCTCACTCACTGGATGTTGTAATGTTGCTGGCTTGTTTAGGAACTTATAAGCTTTCTGTCGACTCTGTTGCAATGGCATGTAATTAACTTGACATTTATTCTCGTCCTGTCATCATAAAATCCAGTTTGATGGCGTTTTACACATATTTTGGCTATAGTCAGACCTACAATCTGTGATAGGAGCACGGAGTGAGTCTGTGCTGAGATCACGGATAACTCTAACGCAAGTCAATGGCACTCATCTTCCGTGGTCCACACACGGATACCCGTTTTAGTGATGGAGTACAGACCTCACTCAATGGACGTGCTATCTCATCTGGAAACGCAACATTTGAAGTATTTATTTTCCAACACCAAATACCATGACCAACCTGACTGTTATTGTAACTATTGCAGTGTCCTGCCATCATACAAATTCACTTTGATTCTGTTAGCCTAACTAAAATCTGTGATGGGAGAACGGAGTGAGTCTGTGCTGAGATCAAGGATAACTCTAATGCAAGTCAATGACACTCATCTTCCGTGGTCCACACACGGATACCCGTTTCAATGACAGAGAACAGATCTCACTCAATGAACGTGCTTTCTTATTTGGAAACACAGCATTTTAAGTATTTATTTATTTTCCGACACCAAATACCATAAAGACGTTAACCTCTCTGTTTTTGTAGCTATTGCATATTCCTGTCATCATAAAAATTCAGTTTGTTTCAGTTAGCCTAACCAAAGTCCCGTGATGGCACCACGGACCTCAACAACCTGTCCTCACTCACTGGATGTTGTAATGTTGCTGGCTTGATTAGAAACTTAAAGAGTAACTAAACCCTAAACCAACTTTTTTTAGTTAATGATCTGTAAGAATGGGGCTTTATTAGTGCTGTTCATTGATTCGAGTAACTTTTTTGACATTTGAGTATAAAGTGTTTTAATTATAGAATATATGGTGTAAAAACATCTGAGTGCTGCCCTCTTCAGGTTGAACGGTGGCTACTACAGTTGATTTTTCCTATTGGATGTTGCGGTGACAGGTGACGTAAGCAGTTTCCAACTCACCACGCCCCTCTGTACGAGTTACCACGCCCTTGGCAGTATAAAACCATCTTGTTCCGTCAAAATCACTGACTGTAGTGAGTCAGGAGTTGGAATTGCGAGTATTGAAAACTACCAGTATAGACTATTATAGCATCTATTTAGCATAGCATTTATATAGTTATTTAGATTATTTCGTGTAGCCTATGCAGTTAATTAGCATAGTTGTTAGTGTAACGTTAGTATTGTTAGAAGCATAGTTAGGAGCATATATTGCATCAGTTAGGATAGCTTCAAGTTGGCGTAGATTTATCTGTATTTAGTACAGTGGTCAGGATGGTACGTAGGTGTAGTGTTGCTGGTTGCGACAGCACTGCTGGACTGCATAGTTTTCCAGCAGACTTTAAAATTAGGCGTCCTGAACGTCCATAAAACATCTTAATCAAGTGTACATCACAAACAATAACACATTATTTGTGGACATATTATTTAGCACATTTTATTGTTTTTGAACAGTTTAGCATCTGTTAACGAAACTAAAATACCAATTACAAAATACTGAATTATTATATAAAGGGATAGTTTACCCAAAAATGAAAATTCTGTCATTTACTCACCCTCATGTTTCAAACCTGTATACCTTATGTTCTGACGATATTGTTTTCACGTTTGCTTTAACTGGGACAATATCAAGAATGAAGAATCTTCAAGATGATAAAAATCTATTAAAAAAATTAGTTTTTCAATGTAATCTTTGTACCCATTTTGGATTTCTGAAATAAGTTTACAGGCCTACCATTTTCGTCAGAAATATTATTTAATGAGGGTCATCACTGAATAAAAAGTGCTGAAATACTCTATCTTGAAGTCCATTATTATTGTCAAAAATTTATATTTTCGCAGTATTTGTTTATTAATGTTTTTATTTATTGCATTTATTTTTAAATACTTTAATCATATAAATAATATTAAGAATATTATATTTGAACGTGGCATAACCACCTTGCAGGAGCCCTTGTTGCCATGTGACAAGAAAATCATAAAAAAAGAAGACCATCATCATAAAATATGTTTGAAATCATTGCTATTTATAAAATCAAAGTAGCGTAAATGATGTTAAACTATATAGAACTGACATGAATTCAAATATTACATTTCTGAGAATGCGATCACGTGTTTTCGACTAAAATGTTAAAAGATGGTTTCTTTTTATAATGTCTTTATTAATCTTGTCATTGACTTACACAGTTGTCTTATAAACACAAAGATATTTGGAAGAATATTTGTAACCAAGCAGATCTCACAATCCATTAACTGCCATTGTAGGAAAAATGATTATGATCGTAACATGAGGATGAGAAAATTATGACTATTTTCATTTTTGGGTGAACTATCCCTTAAACACATTACAGTTGTTTGGCTCATTTCTTGTAACCTCCACCCTCAGCTCTTCCTGGAGCGAGCTTCAGGTGTTCTGCCATCGCTGCATCCCCTTCAGAGTCTCCACCTCTTCACAGCATCTGAGGGAAGAGAATATATTTATTTTTAAAATAAATAAAATTAAAAAATTGAGATAAATGACATGCACTTATTTTCAAAATATCTTTATGGTCTACAGCTAAAAAAAAAACACTTGGAACAAGATGAATGAATCATGAATGAAACATTAGAAAAAAGTAATCAACATGCATTAGATTTTATTTTTATTGTATAAAAGATGTTGTGTTTTAATGTGTTGCCGTTGAGAAACACCCTTAACTGGGTGTGTAACTGTGAGAAAGTGAACAGGACATTTCTGATAAGACAGGAGGGCTGTGATGTCCCCTGAATAATTAATTAAAGCGTACCAATAAAAATTACATCAATAAGTCACTTTTAGCCTACTTACATTAGCGAAATTTAGCCATACTCAGTGAATTTCAGTTGACAACGTGGGCATCATTTCTCTCGGTTCCTTCGTGTCAAACAAGTAAAACTCAAGCACGTTAATCAAATAATACAAAATGTACTTACCCAACAGTAGATTTTATATAATATATATCGATACATCTCCCTCCTCGAGTCCTCTCCTCGTGGTTGCCTGCTGAATGTTCAGGAACTGGAAGACCGCGAGATCTCGCGAGATAATCTATCCTATCACGGGATTTTGTAATATCACGAAATATATTACAATGTTTTGTGTCTACATCTTGGCAGCACCGTTTTGACAATTACATACAACTCAGACCGAAATGGTGACCGGATATATATCTGTTTTACTTGTATATGCATAGATTCCATAAAAATAATAACAACGAATACATAAAACAGGTTGAAATGATGACTAAATTGTAGCATGGCAATCACTTAACCACACTGGGCAGTTTGTCATTATAATTTATTTAAACAAGATAAAGTAAATATATTTACTTTGTAGAATTTTTTATTTTTTTCCTGCTAGTCTTGCTTGGAGTCTTTTCACAACCGTGACAAGACATGTAAAAGACGTCAGTGGACGTCTACTCACAACCTCTTTAAAACCTCTTAAAAACTACTTGGTGCACTTTAATTAATTATTGCAGTATTAATCAAGGTGTAAGCACAGCTTTTGCATATTCCACAAGGATTTCATAGAGGGTCACGATGGACGTAAATAGTGACGTCCTCTCACAACTGATTCACAACACGGGTAAATATTGAACTACACGCAGCTAAAAGTCAAAGTAACAATTATACATGCAACCCCATAGAACTATAGACATGTACAAACATATCTGAATGCATTTTTAAGAAATGTTCTGTGTTACATATTTCTACCGATTTATGCCATCCTACCGCGACTATTTTTGGCCGGGCACACGACGTCGCCGTTGGACCAATGTTTGCTGGGTTATGTCGACTGTGTTGCAATGGCATGTAACTAACTTGACATTTTGTCTTGTCCTGTCATCATAGAATCCAGTTTGATGGCGTTTTACACACATTTTGATTGCCTGGCTATAGTCAGAACTAAAATCTGGGTTGTGCATGGTTCGTGATTTGGTCACGTAATTTAATCTATTTATTCGTGGCAGGGACACGTTTATTTCGTTATTTTCGTGACTGCAGCACGTTTTTTAAACTAATGCATTTCAATTGGATGCATCTTTCGTGCATCAGCACGATACTTTCTGATTAATTAATTTTTTTTTTCCACAGGACAACAGAAGAAACTCACTGAAACTAAAAAAAAAAATCGGAGCTTAAATTACTGTAACAAAACTGAGCAACATACTGTATTGCTGGTGACAAAAACACATTAAAACCTTTTTTGCTGTAAAATGCGCAATGGTTCATTTTTTACCTGTTTTATTGATTTTTTTTTTTTTTTATAGGCCTAGATTTTTTTTAAATTACAGAATTCAATATCAAGTCCTTGACACATAACTGTAACACATTTTCACATTTAGAAACAATATAGTTTAAATAAAAAGAACCAAACAAAAAAATAATAATAATAAATAAATAAATAAATATACTAGCAGAGATAGGCCTACAGATCTTTTTTTTTTTTCTTTTTTTTTTACTTTAGACTCTAAAGTTAAACTCAAACAAGTAAAACTCAAGCACGTTAATCAAATAATACAAAATGTACTTACCCAACAGTAGATTTTATATAATATATATCGATACATCTCCCTCCTCGAGTCCTCTCCTCGTGGTTGCCTGCTGAATATTCAGGAACTGGAAGACCGCGAGATCTCGCGAGATAATCTATCCTATCGCGGGATTTTGTAATATCACGAAATATATTACAATGTTTTGTGTCTACATCTTGGCAGCACCGTTTTGACAATTACATACAACTCAGACCGAAATGGTGACCGGATATATATCTGTTTTACTTGTATATGCATAGATTCCATAAAAATAATAACAACGAATACATAAAACAGGTTGAAATGATGACTAAATTGTAGCATGGCAATCACTTAACCACACTGGGCAGTTTGTCATTATAATTTATTTAAACAAGATAAAGTAAATATATTTACTTTGTAGAATTTTTTATTTTTTTCCTGCTAGTCTTGCTTGGAGTCTTTTCACAACCGTGACAAGACATGTAAAAGACGTCAGTGGACGTCTACTCACAACCTCTTTAAAACCTCTTAAAAACTACTTGGTGCACTTTAATTAATTATTGCAGTATTAATCAAGGTGTAAGCACAGCTTTTGCATATTCCACAAGGATTTCATAGAGGGTCACGATGGACGTAAATAGTGACGTCCTCTCACAACTGATTCACAACACGGGTAAATATTGAACTACACGCAGCTAAAAGTCAAAGTAACAATTATACATGCAACCCCATAGAACTATAGACATGTACAAACATATCTGAATGCATTTTTAAGAAATGTTCTGTGTTACATATTTCTACCGATTTATGCCATCCTACCGCGACTATTTTTGGCCGGGCACACGACGTCGCCGTTGGACCAATGTTTGCTGGGTTATGTCGACTGTGTTGCAATGGCATGTAACTAACTTGACATTTTGTCTTGTCCTGTCATCATAGAATCCAGTTTGATGGCGTTTTACACACATTTTGATTGCTTGGCTATAGTCAGAACTAAAATCTGGGTTGTGCATGGTTCGTGATTTGGTCACGTAATTTAATCTATTTATTCGTGGCAGGGACACGTTTATTTCGTTATTTTCGTGACTGCAGCACGTTTTTTAAACTAATGCATTTCAATTGGATGCATCTTTCGTGCATCAGCACGATACATTCTGATTAATTAATTTTTTTTTTCCACAGGACAACAGAAGAAACTCACTGAAACTAAAAAAAAAAACCGGAGCTTAAATTACTGTAACAAAACTGAGCAACATACTGTATTGCTGGTGACAAAAACACATATTAAAACTTTTTTTGCTGTAAAATGCGCAATGGTTCATTTTTTACCTGTTTTATTGATTTTTTTTTATAAATAAAAAGAACCAAACAAAAAAATAATAATAATAAATAAATAAATAAATATACTAGCAGAGATAGGCCTACAGATCTTTTTTTTTTTCTTTTTTTTTTACTTTAGACTCTAAAGTTAAACGTTTTTATTAAGGTTATTGTAAAGGCTGCTTAAAATGCGATAGCCTTTTACTGTCGTTGGTGAGCCGCTGATCGCTGTCAGATTCTGTGATATGAATGTCCGCGTTGGATTGTAGCTAATGGGCTTAGAATGAGCCCCACTCGGCCCGTGTTCTGGCTTACTGTAATATTTCACCGGTAATAAGACCGAAATAATATAATTAAAATGAAGAAATGAATGAATACAATGATAACATCTAAATAAATGTTGATAGATGTAGCGTTATAGTTTTAAAAATATCAATAAACAGCAAATCAACACAGCTTCGAAATAATAACCAGAAAAGACCTAAATAATAATAATACATAATTAATATACAGCGCCACCACTCCCACCACGCGCATCACGCGCTGTGCGTCAAGCCATTCTCACTCCCAAAGAGTCAAAAACTGAAGCATGGTCAAGTGCCTCTAGCGTCACTGACATGAGATGTTTATCGCTATGAAATCACGTTCAAGAAGTCTCATTCAGAACACATCGCGATACTTGCCATCAGTTTACAAGAGCCGCAGGTTGCGTTAGTAGTAAATATGCTCTTTTAATGCCTGTTATAAAATGTATTCTGTCTTCTTTATTAATCAGATGAGTGCCTTATGTATCTCTGTATTATATCGGTCATCCGAGGCTTTCTTTGAGTTTCATAGTGTTTAACTAAATGAACACAGCTGCTAACTGGGGTGATTAAACTCTATCTGTCACGTGACGTGCCATAGACCTGGGATCCGTTTTATATTCATTTCAGGTTCAAAGATGTAAGTTGCATTTGTAGTAAAATCATGGTAACCATGACATCTACAATAGTACAGTCGTGGCCAAAAGTTTTGAGAATTAGTTTTCTAAAAGTTTGCGTCTAAACTGCTTTTAGATCTTTGTTTCAGTTGTTTCTATGATGTACTGAAATATAATTACAAGCACTTCATACGTTTCAAAGGCTTTTATCAACAATTACATGACATTTATGCAAAGAGTCAGTATTTGCAGTGTTGGCCCTTCTTTTTCAGGACCTCTGCAATTCGACTGGGCATGCTCTCAATCAACTTCTGGGCCAAATCCTGACTGATAGCAACCCATTCTTTCATAATCACTTCTTGGAGTTTGTCAGAATTAGTGGGTTTTTGTTTGTCCACCCGCCTATTGAGGATTGACCACAAGTTCTCAATGGGATTAAGATCTGGGGAGTTTCCAGGCCATGGACCCAAAATTTCAACATTCTGGTCCCCCGAGTCACTTAGTTATCACTTTTGCCTTATGGCACGGTGCTCCATCGTGCTGGAAAATGCATTGTTCTTCACCAAACTGTTGTTGGATTGTTGGAAGAAGTGGCTGTTGGAGGGTGTTTTGGTACCATTCTTTATTCATGGCTGTGTTTTTGGGCAGAATTGTGAGTGAGCCCACTCCCTTGGATGAGAAGCAACCCCACACATGAATGGTGTCAGGATGCTTTACTGTTGGCATGACACAGGACTGATGGTAGCGCTCACCTTTTCTTCTCCGGACAAGCCTTTTTCCAGATGCCCCAAACAATCGGAAAGGGGCTTCATCGGAGAATATGACTTTGCCCCAGTCCTCAGCAGTCCATTCACTATAGTTTCTGCAGAAGATCAATCTGTCCCTGATGTTTTTTTTTGGAGAGAAGTGGCTTCTTTGCTGCCCTTCTTCACACCAGGCCATCTTCCAAAAGTCTTCGCTTCACTGTGCGTGCAGATGCGCTCACACCTGCCTGCTGCCATTCCTGAGCAAGCTCTGCACTGGTGGCACTCCGATCCTGCAGCTGAATCCTCTTTAGGAGACGATCCTGGCGCTTGCTGGACTTTCTTGGATGCCCTGAAGCCTTCTTTACAAGAATTGAACCTCTTTCCTTGAAGTTCTTGATGATCCTATAAATTGTTGATTTAGGTGCAATCTTAGTAGCCACAATATCCTTGCCTGTGAAGCCATTTTTATGCAACGCAATGATGGCTGCACGCGTTTCTTTGCAGGTCACCATGGTTAACAATGGAAGAACAATGATTTCAAGCATCACCCTCCTTTTACATGTCAAGTCTGCCATTCTAACCCAATCAGCCTGACATACAGTAATGATCTCCAGCCTTGTGCTCCTCAACATTCTCACCTGAGTTAACAAGACGATTACTGATAGGATCTCAGCAGGTCCTTTAATGACAGCAATGAAATGCAGTGGAAAGGTTTTTTTGGGATTAAGTTAATTTTCATGGCAAAGAAGGACTATGCAATTCATCTGATCACTCTTCATTACATTCTGGAGTATATGCAAATTGCTATTATAAAAACTTAAGCAGCAACTTTTCCAATTTCCAATATTTATGTAATTATCAAAAATTTTGGCCATGACTGTAGGTAAAACCCAGTAAACAAGACATTTACCATGTTTTTTTTACCACAGTAACTGTAGTTTTACTATGGTATAGTAATAGCACAATAATCACCAAAATAACTATAGTTGTATCACTGTAATGATAGTGTTTTAATGTGCTTTTATATGACATATTTCACAGTAATCACATTTACTGTACCATGCTTGTAATACCTTTTTAATGTAAATCAAAAAACAAAACAAAAAACATTTTTCCCTGCTTGCAGTTCATTCATATTAGTTTATATCTTAAATATTTTTTTTATCACAGATCACTATTAACATTCTGTATATAATTCTGTTTTATTTTCTTTCCCCTTGTATTAATTTTTTAGCTGAAAAGACGTAAAAGAAGCAGTCACCCCAGTGGTGTTTGTGGAGAGGTATTCCTTCAGAAATGGAGAAGACAGAAAGCTGCAGAGGGTGGTCTGTGATAGTTTGACCCTTTTATCAAAAATTCCTGCTGTTATCATTTGCACTGCATTTGTTGTTTCTTAAACTGTTGTACGGTCCAAATTCCCACACTTGCCATCTTTGCACATTTCTTTTATTTGGCCCAAGTGAGCATGAAGATCCCAAGTGTGTGTCGATCTTAACATGACAAAGTTCGTTTCAACTTAGCATTTTGAAATAAACTTCTAAATGTCTTTTCAATAGTCCCTATTAAAGATGACAATTTAATTTGTGGTGCTTCTAATTAAGTGATAAAAAGCAGTTGCAAATGATGTACAAAATAAATATACTTTTCTGTGCTCCAAGAAAACGTGCAACACTTTGTTTTACTTCTAAATTATTCTCAATATCTAATTATTATTATTAACATTTCACATACATTGGAAAGGTTTGCGTGACCTCTTGTGAGATCTCTGCAAAAAGTCTCATGATTAATTCCAAAACATGATGCATGATGGGATACACTAAGCGTTGTATAGCGCTCCGGAGCAGTATTGGAGAGGTTTAGTGTGTGTGAAGGATGCTGCGCTTTGGCATTATTAAGACCGGGGACAGTCTTGTGCATGCACTGTCACGTACACAAGCTCTCACGTGACTAAGACCTCAAGTGTGGGTATTTGGAAAGGGGAAACGTCTTTAAAATGATCCCTAAATACAGTCGCACATCAAAGTCTTAATAATTCAGTAATTCAATTTAACACTTATATGATATTGTACAAGCCCCTGGACAATCTCATCTGACACTATCACAATATTGGAAAATCAGTTGCCCCACACAGTCAGAAAGTGTATATTGTTCATTGGCTTCTCATTAAATTATTTCAAATAAGCCCCATCATTTCATGTTCCCACTATGCGTGATCTCCATGAGTAGAAATTGCTATTAATGACTTGCTTTTAATAATGGATGCATTTAACATTTAATTATACAGCATCTTTGCAGAGGATGCTTTCATGGTCTAAAAAAAAACACAGTAATGTTGCATGTAATGAAATAATATTTCCTTCCTTTCTGTCTTACAGGATTGCTTGCAGATAACACTGTAGTTCTCCATCATGCACAAGGACTCACCTCTTTAACTCTTTATTCCCCACACACACAGAAATGGTTCCTGGATCAGTGACTTTAGACTTTGCAGAGGTTTGATTTTTGCAGAAGATGTAGCTTTGTTTTAATTAAGCTTATAATGAATACATTGTGACCTTCCAGCAACCCATATACTGTACTGTATACAGAACCAGTGATGACAACAATAGTTAAAAATAGTATTTTCATATTGATAAAGCATTGTGTTCTCTTTTTCAAGCTTCATACAGTAAACTTTACTTCTGGTGCTCTTATCATAAAAAAAGCATCAGTTCTCATCAGGAGTTTTAGTAAAGGACATATTAATGCACAGCCATCCCCTAGTTCCAGTCATGAAGTGAATGATGTTATTGTTAAAGTTATATTTCTGCATTTTTATGTAGCAGGTGTTTGTTTTCCTGAACACTTTATCTTTCTTCCATTGTACGGACAATCAGTGTTTATTTGATGCTGTGCTGATTGAGTTTTATAGATGATATTGCACACTTGACATGCATGTCTTCATGATGTTATTTTGTGAGTTTGAAACATTTACATTGTGTTGTATCACTTTTTGGACAATAGAATTTTTTAAGAAAATGTATCTTTTTCCTGTGTTCTCTGAAAGACATATACTGTATTTATACTGTTTTGTTTTTTAATAAAAGTATTTGCATACTGAAAATAGTTAACGTTTACAACATAACTGCCTTTTTATTCTTCATAGTTTTATTCTTCAAAACCGAGCTTGGTGACAGTGCAGTAATATGCGCACTTTGTCTTTAAATGAGTTTGATATATCAGTAAATATTGGAAAATTCTTACAAAATTATGTATGTTCATTATGCTTTATTTCAGTTTTTATTCCTAGAGATCAATTGGTAAAAGGAAGGCAAATCACAGAAACAAATGTGAATAATTTAATAACTTAATAATTTCACTCTTTACTTTTTATTAGTAAATGCACTTGTCTTTGGTCAGGAAAAAAAAATGTTTCTTTTAAATTGAATGAAATGAATCTATTGGTTAGATAAGATTCAACTGTGACTGTGCAGTTCACATCACATGTGTAGTTGTACATACACATGTGCACATCAATATTGCCTAATTTTTGTCAAGCTGAATAACAATAATTTCTGTATTTGCATTATTGTTGGAAGAAGGTGTAGACGTTAATAAAACACTATCTAATAGGTGGCAAATTTAATTTATTGTTAACCAATCTATCACTTTATCCGAAAAACGGAAGACAGCGCTCATGAATGACCATAAATGGTTAAGCAAGTGTGATGACGCTGCTCAGCTTTGATGTCATTGGCTGTGAATGTCCCTTGTCACCGCAGGACTGTCTGTGGTTGGACTATCTTTTAACCCATATTAAACAGCGCATCATGTTACAAAATAATGTTTTGCTGCTATTATCACATTAGTAAATATATTAAGTCAACAATTAAGTGTTTCTATGTTGAGAAAAATCACCTTTTTAGTGAGATCCTAACCCTAACCCTAACAATAACTTCAATGAACTACAAAAAACAGCGTTTAGTTTTCCCTTTCCATAGCTAGAACGACGGAGGCTTATGGGTAACCCCCAATTTCCACCAGATGCGTAACGGCTGCGTTACGGATCCGGCACGGCGGCGGAGTCAATAGGTTTCCATTAAAGTCAATGAGTGTATTTCCACTGAATGCGTTACAGCTGCATTCCGACTCCGGCGATCCGCAGCCCTCCGGAGCAGATACGCAGAGCTTCTATTTTTGCCGGATGCCGGAGCGCTCCGCAGCACTACAGGGCAGAGTACGCAGAACAGGAAGTCGAGTGATAAAACAGAACAGCCAGAAACAAAATAAAAGATCCGTTTAATTTTCAAAATAAAATACACCGCACTCATATTTCCCTACACTACACCTTGAAAACGTCATAATGGGCGGAGACAGGCTTGTTGAAGTTTTAACCCCGTTGACACGATGGATGAAGAAATGAAAAGAGAAAAGAAAAGAGTTCTATCCTATACTCCTTCGGATGGAAAACTGTTCCTGGTTTGGTAGTTCTGTTTATAGAAACTACATATCGCGCGATCAAACCAGAATTCGCGAGATTACATGGGGCATCGTGACGTCAGCTGTCAGTCATGACCGCAGCCGTTCCGCAACAAAAACGGACCTGGTGGGTATTGACGGACGACGGAACACGGAGCTGTCACGCAGCGGAGCCGTAACACAGCCGTTACGCATCTGGTGGAAATTGGGGGTAATGTAGTTTAAAACGTTTTATTTAAAAAATGAAATAAATAATATATTTAATGGTAAACTGGACATATAAATATGTTCACTGTGTAAACCACTATGATATATTTAGTATTTTAGAGTGACCAATATTTAAAATGCCTTTATGCCACCTTTCCATTTATTTCTGAAAACTGTGCCCAACATTATTTTATCAGCATAGCATAAGTAGTAATCCTGCTGATTTTCGCTTTGATACGTTAATTGGACTCTGATTTACAGCCATTTGAAATGTACAGTTTTTGGCTCTTCCAGGGGGTGTTACTGGGCCCCTGGGGGTAGAAGGGAAGTAAAACCTATATGTATGTATTCTCCTCATCATGGACAACAAACTGAGCTGAGTCACATTTATATCTGACAGTTTTCACAGACCAACCTTTTCTATTTTTACATAATGACAAGGATAGCTTTTGACAGGACATTGTGAGGCCATCTGATGAAACATGGAAAAATTATAAAGAAAAACGATTTAATAATAAAAATAATAGATTATTTATTTGATTTTATTTGATGCCATTATCTATTCCCCACTGTTAAGCAGTAATCAAGGACAATGTATACACATTGTGATACTTCACTGTTACACAAGGACAAATTCATTCATATATATATATATATATATATATATATATACATATATATATATATATATATATATATATATATATATATATATATATATAACTAATTAGCAAAAATCAGTGTAAAAATGTCCTCCTCACCCCCGTATTTTGCTCCTCAGATGCTGGACATCAGTAATGTGCCTGCTCTTGGTTTAAATACAGTACATTCTCAGTTATCCCTCAAGTGTTTGTAGCAATAAAATAATTAAATTAATTACAAAATAATTAAACTTGTAACTCCATTTCTTTCACAAAACAATTAGAATTTGTTACTAAATAAAAACAATAATAATTTCTGGTGTATTGATATCCCAGATGTCATTAATCTGATCAAATATTTTTATGTCTTAAGTAAAAAATAATCCCGATAATTAATAATATGTAGTTTTTCCAACTCTAAAATAAAAACATGAGCCTACCTAGTAAAATGATGTGTTTACCAAGAATCTTCAGAACAAAATATTCACCATATTAATTTTATTGAAGCATAGACTATAAAGATGATAAAGTAGCATTAAAGACAAATAAGGTTCAAGGAAATTAATTATTTATCATCAAAAATACATTAACCTCATAAATTAATCAGTTCACACAGATGAGTGATGAAATGTCCTTAAAAGTCACACAATCCCATCCAGTCAACTGTGATACAGATCATGTGATACATATAAGACATTTGATACTGTTTCAGAAAATAATGATTCCTTATCATCACATCTAAACTGGTTTCATCTCCCCATCGTGATCTTCTTCTCTCGTGTCTGGAAACAGTATGTGGTTGCTATCCAGCACTGATGTGGTGTAGCTTTTTCTCAGCCAGAGGATCTCTCAGTCCTATGATCCCAGACCTGGTCAAAGTGAAACAAACAATCCAGATGAAGTTGTTTAATGGACAGAGAGCTCAGCTTATGTTCTGTGTGATTTTAGCAGGGTGAGCAACTATGACCCTTGTAGTACTGTACGCTTGCCATTCTTCAAGCTGTTTTGAGACCTTTTGAGAAGCTTTTTCTCTGAAGACAATTTACCACATCCTCTTCTTTCTTTCTGTCAAGAGCATCACTTGGTCAAAACCCCTCATTTGGCTGATGAGACTCCATTAGCATGTGTAGTTCTCAGAGACTCTAGAATTGATCTAATGTTGCAGTAAATGTGTCTTTTTTTCCTCTAGAATCTTTCTCCAAAGTTCCTGACTTCTCTCAAATGTGTTTTAGTCTGTGAAGTGTAAGGCCTGGCTTCAAACCAATCAACTATCAATTAACAATGTATAACATTTACAAAACAATTAAATAATGTCAATTGATGTTTATATCAATTAACCCTCTATGGTACGCATTGTGTTCTAACCATGAAATATTTTTTTAAATAAGTTTTTATTACATGAAATAGCTTCAATTATACAAATCCCAAATTTTTTTTTGAAATTTTTCTTTGGGGGGGTATTTAGGAAAACATTGCCATATGGCAACAGTGTACCACAATGGAAAATGGCCAAAAAAGTAGTTTTTCTATTAAATTATGATTATCTTTTCTATTTAAATTGACATTTCTTTTAGATATTGATAGATTGTTATACTTGAAACTCATGCAAACCAAAAGTAGGTAGGTTCCTATTATTTAACCTTCAAAATGGTACTTAAAAGTATTATAATGCTTGCAAACGGACAAAAAATACCATATATGGATATCAAATTCATCAACTTTTTATTGTTTTACATCCACAAAGTTTCCAACAACAAAAACAAATATTTTTGAAAGTATTTTATACAAGTTATGTAAATGTATGATAGATTGGAACATGCACTAATACCATGTTGAACATGAAAACATAAAATACAGGTATTACGATATGCGGCTCCCTGAAGTAAAGTGAAAAGTGAAAGTTGTGACATTTGCCAAGTTTCATAACCCATACTTGGAATTGGTGCTCTGCATTTAACCCATCCAAGTGCACACACACAGCAGTGAGAAGTGAACACACCGTGAACACACACACGGAGCAGTGGGCAGCTATATATCCAGCGCCCGGGGAGCAAATGGGGGTTCAGCGCCTTGCTCAAGGGCACTTCAGCCATGGGTATTGAGGGTGGAAGAGCGCGCTGTTCATTCACAACCTCCCACCTACAACTCCTGCCAGCACCGAGACTCAAACTGGTGACCTTTGGGTAACTAGTCCAACACTCTGACCATTAGGGCACAGCTATCCCTCAAGGGGAGTTTTCCCAGTCCATCCATGTGCACCTGTCTCAATCCAACTCATGTCAAATTTCATGACATCCCATGAAACTGCAAAAAGCAGTTCCTTTCAGCTGTGATGCAAAGGTGCAAGTCACATTTGCTGCACTTCATGTGGACGATCCCCCTGCAGCCAGGGTATTTGCAGGCCAACTCTGCACTCTTCCTATTGTCCTTTCCATAAAATATAGCTGTATTCATTTTCTGAAAAGAAGACATAATTTTGTTATTTATACATAAATACAACTATACTACAATAAACACTTCAAATCATTAAATAAATGTGATAATTTTATTGATGCTACTATAAACACATCTCTTCCATCTTTATTTGACCCTCTAACTTTAACACTCACTATTCTAATTCTATTCTTAAAAAAAATCTAACCACCTTTCTACTCTTTTTATATTCTATTTTCTTTTTTATTCATTATGCAATTGTATATGTATGTGTGTGTGTATGTGCAAAGACCTCTAACTAGCTTGCATGGGCGTCAGTTTGGTTTGAAATGTGGTGGGGACAGAGACGCATTCAGAAGTGCATTTTCAGAAGTGGTGGGTACAATGATGCATTTTTTTTCTCTTTCGCGCAGGTCATGTTTTGAAAGACGTCCTGTATCTTATTAATGTAAATAAATAAAAATGTATACAAAAATGTGATGATGTGCGACTCGTTTTATGAAGAAGAAAGCCGTACAAAGCATTAGACATATGATATATGACCCACTAATCTGCTTCATATCATCATATAAGTACCATGTTGACAATATGACATGGCCATGACGTGGTTTAGTGTACCTAAACAATGATTACCAAATTTCTCTTTCATGTTGCTTTGTTATAACCACTGAAAACGGGGAAAAAAATCTAACCCAAAATCGGGCCTCGCTCTACATTATCCCGCTTATTACATGGCTACCCACCAAATAAATCAATAATTTGACACAAAATATTGATTTAAAAAAGAGTTTATTGATTTAAACACGATTGTATTGCTTCCGCTAAAGAAAATAGTTCCGTCTCTACGATTAGAATCCTGCCGCGTCCATACCAACGCTCTGTTTTTCATGGCAACGGTGTTATTATCAAGAAATAACAGACTTCATTCTACAGTGGAATTCAACCAAGCCATGTAATAATTTGATTTAATTCCCAGTACAATTTACCATATCTACACACAACACAACTTAAGCACTACAAATGTTATCAAGATTGAAAAAGCAAAAATACGTGTAGCACATGAACACTATTGACTATCACACCATGATCTGACTGCTCTCAATTCACAACAACATGCATCCATCCAATCTACATCAGGCATTTTGACTAAAACTTGATCCATTCCTCATCATCATCATCATCATCATCATCACAACTATTTCAGAATTCAGCAATAGATTCAAGCAATAATTAAACAAGATACTGACTACTCAACAATCATCTCCCCCAACACTTGCTGTATGAACGCAAACCGTAACTAGCTAATTAAGTTGGTGGCTAAGGAAGTCTAACGTAACATTAATTGCAAGAGAAGAATTAAAACAGCCGATCCCTTGTGTGCAAATGCACAAGACCTAGCCATAATACCAGCAAATCTTAATAAACATAAGTTATCGCGTCTTACCTTTGTGTCAATGGTCTGCAGACCCTTGCTTTGTGTACAACAACATCCATTTGTTCTACAAGTTATCACTTTGATATGTTATAGTCCATGGCACTAGGATGCAACCTTGTGATATTGTATGAAGGCTAAATGACTTGCTCGTCTATGATACATTCGCCAGAAATTCTGGCCAATCCCAGCAAAGACTAGGTAGCCTCGTTCCCGCTCGTTCACTGTCCATTCCAAACTGTCAACTCATTTGAAAAACATTCTTTAAAAAAAAGAAGCGCGATAGTCATATAGACGGTTTCATCGGGCGCACGCGCCTGGACCTAAGTTAACTTCCGGTCTGTGTTGTGTATATCGGTCTGGCTGCAGTGCCTTCTACAAACGCGGTTAAAGTCAAGGCGATGAGTAGACTGAGGGCTCAGGTGGTTGTGCTGCGGGATGTGTTTCCCATACATTTATTTATTTTTGGAAACTCACCACAATTTTAAAACTGATCGATTTTCAAAAAGGCTTCGCTGAATAAACATGAGTAACGTTATGTACTGCACGTTTAATAATAATAATCCCTTACATTTATATGTTTAAATATCAAAACGAGGCACAGGTGTTTTTTATATCGCTGTTTTTCTGAAGGAAGACTTGCATGTTATATGCCTGATAAAGCAGCGTGTGTGAGCGTACTTTGTTTACAGCTGTTACTGGGGAAACCTCCATTTCTCGCGCTTTATGTCTATGCTTTAAAACATCTCCTATTGGCAAAGAATGGATTTGCATTCTCATTAAGTCCGCCTGATCCATGCAGCAAACATATTTTGTTTGTTATCAAAAAATATCTACTCTAGAGGGACTTGGCTGATGTTATTGATTCTATTTGGAATTATATTAAGTCTACCGGAAGTTAAGTTAGGTCCGCAAAAGCGCGCATGCGCAGTAACGTTTGTTTATGTTGTTGCCGTTGAAACCGTCTATAGAGAAAATAATAACAGTGACACGATGACTCCCCCTCCCCCAACCTAGAACGTATCCCAATGTTACAGTTGTTGCAGTTTTAATGAACAGAAAAGCGTGTAGCCAGCGCAGCAGCAGAACTCGAGGTTTTAAAAAAAAAAAAGTGGTGGGTACAAAATGACTCATGACGAAATCTGGGGGGGACACGTCCCCCCCGTCCCCCCCGAAATCGACGCCTATGCTAGCTTGCTCTATTCTTTTTTATTTTTATTTTTTATTCTATCTGTTTTCTTTTTATTTATTATATTATTATTTAAAATCCCATGCTACGTGTACTGTGTTAACCTAACTGAGACTTGTTATAGCACTTATATATCATTGCTCTTTTTGTTGTTTTTGATTGCTTCCACTGTCTTCATCTGTAAGTCGCTTTGGATAAAATTGTCTGCTAAATGAATAAATGTAAAATGTAATGTAAATGTATAAAAAATCCCATTGGTGAAATACATTACTGCAATTCCACTGTGGTACAGCGTTGCCATGTGGCAACGCACCTATTTTTCCATAGTGGTACAGAGTTGCCATATGGCAACCTTGATATTTTCTTAATTTACAGTAAAACTATGTTAGACAAAATTGATTTATGAATTAAAATATCAAATTTATTTACCAAAGATGCTGCAAAAAAAACCCTTGAGAAAAGATGTTTAGAAATTAGGTTAATAGAGCAATTTCTGGAGCACTTTAACAGGTGTCTTCTGTGCGAGGTTGACCATGGGAAAAAGAGTTTTGGGAACACATTCAGTTGTCATGTGACTTAAAAACAGCACATCATTGGCTACCTTAAGGCCTACCCTTTTAATTCCCATAATGTGATTGTAATGATAAAAGACTTCCTAGTCATCGGGAAGAAGGAGGCGGGAACCGGCGGACAATCAAAATGAAACTTTAATTACAAAACAAACACAAAACAGCGCACCAGCCCCTCACGGACGACTGGTGCGCACAAAATGAAACCAAAACCTAAAATAACGCCCAGGCCTGGTCCTCTCTCGTCCTTCACTGTCGTCGCTCCAGTTTTATATCCTTCCATCTCCTACGTGGGACTCGAGACCGGCGGTGGGCCGCAGGTGCCACTGATTTGCCCAATCACTGCCGGCCTCACTCGTGTTCCCACGTCCCTCGGCCCCGCCCCACTCGCCACATACCCCCATCGCCCCTCGCAGGCCGGGGGGTACCCACGAGACTGCGCTCTACTCCCCCCCCCCCCCCCCTCCGGGGGGGACCGCTCACGGGAACCTGCGGGAACCTGGGGGTAGGACAGACGAGGCGAGAGAAAAGGAGATGGAAGGAGGAGCGACAGAGACGAGAGAGGGGAGAGAGAAAAAAAAAATAATTCCGGTTCCCAGACGCACTGCTGTTCGGCCCTCCACAAGCTGGGCGATCTCCTCCGCGGTGCCTGGCGGTGGCACTGGACGGCCCTCGGCGGACGGCACGACACCCCTTCGCCGCCCGGTGGACGGTGACGGCTTCTCCGGTTTTGGGCAGCCGGCAGGAGTCCCCCGTTCCTTGCTCCTCCGGATACCTTCACGGAGGCAGCAGGCTCCGGCCCCCTGGCAAACGGTGCCGACTCCTCCGCTCCCTCACGGAGGCAGCCGCCCCTCCCTATCGTGGGCGGTCGGCAGCGAGCTCGCCCGTCCCCGGCAACTCGCTCCAGTCCACCGCCTCGAGGTTCCATGACGGCATCCTCCTCGCCAGCTCGATGGCACCGCGGATTCACCACAGCGGCGAGGGATCTTCAGCAGCGCGTCCCTCCTTCTCCCGGGTTTCGGCACCACTGTAATGATAAAAGACTTCCTAGTCATCGGGAAGAAGGAGGCGGGAACCGGCGGACAATCAAAATGAAACTTTAATTACAAAACAAACACAAAACAGCGCACCAGCCCCTCACGGACGACTGGTGCGCACAAAATGAAACCAAAACCTAAAATAACGCCCAGGCCTGCTCCTCTCTCGTCCTTCACTGTCGTCGCTCCAGTTTTATATCCTTCCATCTCCTACGTGGGACTCGAGACCGGCGGTGGGCCGCAGGTGCCACTGATTTGCCCAATCACTGCCGGCCTCACTCGTGTTCCCACGTCCCTCGGCCCCGCCCCACTTGCCACAGTGATATATCGTAGTTTTTTTCAGAATAACAAGGAAATGAGTATAAATTAATTGTTGCCATATGGCAACTCCGTACCATAGAGGGTTAAACCACTTTTATGACACTTGTATGCTTTTAAGAAAAACAGGTGGTGTTTTTTAAAAACTTAAGATTAAAAATGTTCCAGTCACACTTTGCTAACATGCTATAATTATAATAGCTGTATCAAATAAAATAAAATATATAAACACATATAAAAAAAATAAAAATATAAAAACATTGGAAAGAATGATCACGGCTGACATGACCAGTCCTGTGAGAGATCATCATAAAGTGCTGTAACACATAACACAGCATTGCTTCAACACACACATACCAGTGGACTTCTGTTTGTTTGAGCACAAGATGGCCATCTTCATTTCTCATCCTGAGCAAGTCATTTCCTTGGTCTTCCTTCTCTTCTGTGAAACAAGATAATCTCTACTTACTCTGTGTGCAATTAATATTGCTCATTAAACATATAATTAAGTTAATTTAAAATAAGATTCAGACCAGAGCATTTGATGAGTAAATGTTGATTCAAAAATATTTTAAACAAATGTACCTGGGAAGAGCTGACAATGTCCCGTTTACTGTGTTTTAACTTCAAGATTCACTGAGACTCAGTAATAGCTCTTTTAGTTTTTAGGAAGGTTTGTGAGGGTTGGCTCACCAAAAACTTCTGAAAAGAAGAACAGCATTATCTGCAAACAATCCTGTAAGACAGAAAGAAAGGAAATATTATTTCATTACATGCAACTTATACATTACTATATACTTTAACTAATACATTACTTGTACATTATTTTTTAGACCATGAAAGCATCCTCTGCAAAGATGCTGTATAATTAAATGTTAAATGCATCCATTATTAAAAGCAAGTCATTAATAGCAATTTCTGCTCATGGAGATCACGTATAGTGGGAACATGAACTGATGGGGCTTATTTGAAGTAATTTAATGAGAAGCCAATGAACAATATAAACTTTCTGACTGTGTGGGGCAACTGATTTTCCAATATTGTGATAGTGTCAGATGAGATTGTCCAGGGGCTTGTACAATATCATATAAGTGTTAAATTGAATTACTGAATTATTAAGACTTTGATGTGCGACTGTTTTTAGGGATCATTTTAAAGACATTTCCCCTTTCCAAATACCCACACTTGAGGTCTTAGTCACTTGAGACCTTGTGTACGTTACAGTGCATGCACAAGACTGTCCCCGGTCTTAATAATGCCAAAGCGCAGCATCCTTCACACACACTAAACCTCTCCAATACTGCTCCGGAGCGCTATACAACGCTTAGTGTATCCCATCATGCATCATGTTTTGGAATTAATCTTGAGACTTTTTGCAGAGATCTCACAAGAGGTCACGCAAACCTTTCCAATGTATGTGAAATATTAATAATAATAATTAGATATTGAGAATAATTTAGAAGTAAAACAAAGTGTTGCACATTTTCTTGGTGCACAGAAAAGTATATTTATTTTGTACATCATTTGCAACTGCTTTTTATCACTTAATTAGAAGCACCACAAATTAAATTGCCATTTTTAATAGGGACTATTGAAAAGACATTTAGAAGTTTATTTCAAAATGCAAAGTTGAAACGAACTTTGTCATGTTAAGATCGACACACACTTGTGATCTTCATGCTCACTTGGGCCAAATAACCGAAATTTGCAAAGATGGCAAGTGTGGGTATTTGGACCGTACAACAGTTTAAGAAACAACAAATGCTGTGCAAATGATAACAGCAGGAATGTTTGATAAAAGGGACAAACTATCACAGACCAACCTCTGCAGCTTTCTGTCTTCTCCATTTCTGAAGGAATACCTCTCCACAAACACCAATGAGGTGACTGCTTCCTTTACGTCTTTTCAGCTAAAAAATAAACACAAGGGGAAAGAAAATAAAACAGAATTATATACAGAATGTTACTTGTAGTGATCTGTGATCAAAATATTTAAGATATAAACTAATATGAATGAACTGCAAGATGGGATTTTTTTTTTTTTTCATTAAAAAGGTATTACAAGCATGGTACAGTAAATGTGATTACTATGAAATATGTCATATAAAAGCACATTAAAACACTACCATTACAGTGGTACAACTATAGTTATTTTGGTAATTATTTTGCTATCACTATACCATAGTAAAACTACAGTTACTGTGGTAAAAAAACATGGTAAATGTCTTGTTTACTGGGTTTTACCTACTATTGTAGGTGTCATGGTTACCATGATTTTACTACAAATGCAATTTACATCTTTGAACCTGAAATGAATATAAAACGGATCCCAGGTCTATGGCTTTAATCACCCCAGTTAGCAGCTGTGTTCATTTAGTTAAACACAATGAAACTCAAAGAAAGCCTCGGATGACCAATATAATACAGAGAGTAAACATAAGGCGCTCATCTGATTAATAAAGAAGACAGAATACATTTTATAACAGGCATTAAAAGAGCATATTTACTACTACTCACCCAACCTGCGGCTCTTGTAAACTGATGGCAAGTATCGCGATGTGTGCTGAATGAGACTTCTTGAACATAGCGATAAACATCTCATGTCAGTGACGCTAGAGGCGCTTGACCATGCTTTGGGAGTGAGAATGGGTTGACGCAGAGCGCGTGATGCGCGTGGTGGGAGTGGCGGTGCTGTATATTAATTATGTATTATTATTTAGGTCTTTTTCGGTTATTATTTCGAAGCTGTGTTGATTTGCTGTTTATTGATATTTTTAAAACTATAACGCTACATCTATCAACATTTATTTAGATGTTATCATTGTATTCATTCATTTCTTTATTTTAATTATATTATTTCGGTCTTATTACCAGTGAAATATTACAGTAAGCCAGAACACGGGCCGAGTGGGGCTCATTCTAAGCCCATTAGCTACAATCCAACGCGGACATTCATATCACAGAATCTGACAGCGATCAGCGGCTCACCAACGACAGTAAAAGGCTATCGCATTTTTAAGCAGCCTTTACGATAACCTTAATAAAAACTTTTAACTTTAGAGTCTAAAGTAAAAAAAAAAAAAAAAAGGTCTGTAGGCCTATCTCTGCTAGTATATTTATTTAGTTATTTATTTATTTTTTTTTTTTTTTGGTTATTTTAATTTAAACTATATTGTTTCTAAATGTGAAAATGTGTTACAGTTATGTGTCAAGGACTTGATATTGAATTCTTTAATTTAAAAAAATCTAGGCCTAAAAAAAAATTTAAATCAATTAAAAAAAAAGTAAAAAAAGAACCATTTGCGCTTTTCTACAGCAAAAAAAGTTTTAATATGTGTTTTTGTCACCAGCAATACAGTATGTTGCTCAGTTTTGTTACAGTAAGTTAAGCTCCGATTTTTCTTTAAGTTTCAGTGAGTTTCTTCTGTTGTCCTGTGGAAAAAAAATAAATAAGAATTAATTAATCAGAAAGTATCGTGCTGATGCACGAAAGATGCATCCAATTGAAATGCATTAGTTTAAAAAACGTCCTGCAATCACGAAAATAACGAAATAAACGTGTCCCTGCCACGAATAAATAGATTAAATTAGGTGACCAAATCACGAACCATGCACAACCCAGATTTTAGTTCTGACTATAGCCAAGCGATCAAAATGTGTGTAAAACGCCATCAAACTGGATTCTATGATGACAGGACAAGACAAAATGTCAAGTTAATTACATGCCATTGCAACACAGTCGATATAAAGCTTTTAAGTTTCTAATCAAGCCAGCAACATTACAACATCCAGTGAGTGAGGACAGGTTGTTGAGGTCCGTGGTGCCATCACTGGACTTTGGTTAGGCTAACTGAAACAAAATGAATTTTTATGATGACAGGAATATGCAATAGCTACAATAACAGAAAGGTTAACGTCTTTATGGTATTTGGTGTCGGAAAAAAAATAAATACTTAAAATGCTGTGTTTCCAAATAAGAAAGCACGTTCATTGAGTGAGATCTGTTCTCTGTCATTGAAACGGGTATCCGTGTGTGGACCACGGAAGATGAGTGTCATTGACTTGCGTTAGAGTTATCCGTGATCTCAGCACAGACTCACTCCGTTCTCCCATCACAGATTTTAGTTAGGCTAACAGAATCAAAGTGAATTTGTATGATGGCAGGACACTGCAATAGTTACAATAACAGTCAGGTTGGTCATGGTATTTGGTGTTGGAAAATAAATACTTCAAATGTTGCGTTTCCAGATGAGATAGCACATCCATTGAGTGAGGTCTGTACTCCATCACTAAAACGGGTATCCGTGTGTGGACCACGGAAGATGAGTGCCATTGACTTGCGTTAGAGTTATCCGTGATCTCAGCACAGACTCACTCCGTGCTCCTATCACAGATTGTAGTTCTGACTATAGCCAAAATATGTGTAAAACGCCATCAAACTGGATTTTATGATGACAGGACGAGAAAAAATGTCAAGTTAATTACATGCCATTGCAACAGAGTCGACGAAAAGCTTATAAGTTCCTAAACAAGCCAGCAACATTACAACATCCAGTGAGTGAGGTCAGGTTGTTGAGGTCCGTGGTGCCATCACGGGACTTTGGTTAGGCTAACTGAAACAAACTGAAATTTTATGATGACAGGACAATGCAATAACTACAATAACTGTCATGTTAACGTCATTATGGCATATGATGTTGGAAAAGAAACAAATACGTCAAATGTTGCGTTTCCAAATGAGAATTCTGTACTCCGTCACTGAAAAGGGTATCCGTGTGTGGACCACGGAAGGTAAGTGTCATTGACTTGCGTTGGAGATATATCCGTGGCCGCGTCACGGAATTTGGGGCAATTCCGTGATGGCTTCACGGATTTTGAGTTAAGGGCCCATGGACATTTCACGGAATCCTGTGAGACCAGGTTGATCGGGACACAGGTACAATAGACACGCCCTCACATGCTCATGACTTTCAGAGCGAGAGCCACGTTTAAGGCAGCTTCCAAAGGCTAGCTATCCAGCTGCATAAGCTACTTGTTTTGTACATGTACAGTATAATAACTGTAATTGTGAATTTGTGTTGTGCTGATTATACTGTTCAATGTACACAGCTAGAAAATGCACAAAATTGATATTCGCCTAAAGACCTCTGAAGTGACAGGTGGCCACGAGGTAGCTACATTTATTTTACAATTGTGTGTTACCAAACCAAAATGGAGTGTCTAATTGCACTGTTTACTCTGTCCTGTAGTTTTCACGGCGTTTCATCGCACCTGAGAAAGCTTATAAATGCGCCCGTACTCGAGAAACCGTGTGCAGTGTTGTCATTGAGGAGTTGCACAAATATTTAGGACAATACATTGCCAGCTAACTAAGACATTTAGATGTTAAGAACACTGTTGAAAATGGATTATACATTTGCATTTTATATCATTTAAAAACTTAAATGACACACTGATGCATTTTTGCAATTATATCCAATAAGAATTATGTAAAATAATATTTTTTCATTAAAGGTACAATTTGTAAGATATATTTTGTCTAGCTTATTACTAACAAAATCTCTAATGTTTTCAACTACTTGTAAATCATGAGAAAATTCCCATTCAAAACAGTGACACGGGGCAGTGCAGTCTCCAGTCAATGACGTCAGTTACCCTTTGTTACCGTCTTTACTGACGTAGAAACCACATGACAAGTGTCGTGGACAAATGCGGAAGTAGTGTCTAGCGTCCAGCAAACCACTAGCTTGCTTCAAGCAGTTCCTTATTTACTTATTCTTGTACGTTTTATGGTGGATTGTGTTACTTATTTATGGAACATAATTACTTTACCATCTGCCGATGGTTCTGTCAACAAGGACAGCTCCCATAAACGTAAGCCTACGTTTAATCAAAATAATATCAAAATTAATCAAAATAATATCCATCTGAATATCCTTAGTGGGAAACATGATTACATTTCATCACAATTTGAAGGGCATTTTAAAGGGGTCATGAACTGAGAAACCAAAATTTTTGACATAAATGGTCACTATACTATAAAAAACATACTGTAAGTTTCAGAACTTCAAACTTTCTCGTTAGTCTAAAAATAATAGCATTAGGGGTGGCACGGTTCAACTTTTTCACGGTTCAGTTTGTTTCACGGTTTTAGAGTCACGGTTTCGGTACAGTTCGGTATGTGCTATGTTTATGGAACAAATACTTTCTAATAAAAAAAAAGAAGAAGAATATTATATCCAACAACAAGCAACAGCAAAAATAAATACAATAAAGATACAAACAATAAACAGTGATTTTCATTTTGTTTATTAGGTTGGTCTAGCATAAGTTTTTAAGTACAGAAATTGAATAAAGTAATCAAATGTAAAACAGCATTGCATGTTGGACTGTAAATTAAAGAGTATTCTTTATTAAAGTTACAAAAGCTTTTAAATCAGGAGCAGTGAGTGATTTCTTTGTTGTTGCTGTTCGATTAATATAAAGACTGTCACTTTAAGAGAAAGCACTGATCCAGTGCACTGATACAGTAGGCCTATGATCAGCCACTTATGTCTGCTGTAGGATACTTACCAAGATGAGCATTTTGATTTAATTTTTGTCTGAATGTGTCCATTTAAACAGAAAAAAGATAGGTCATTACCCTTATAAAGTAATGATGTAATGAAAGTATTGAGAGATATTTCCTTCTGTATTTTAACATACATCCGAGTGAAAACACTTCGTTTGTTGATTGCTCAGTTTAATGGTTTCTTTAGCTGCAATGTGATGATGCAAATGCTATCTCATCTTCTACATTCCCATTCTATTGCAAAGACAAACATAATCAGGTAATTCCTCTGTCCCTACGAATAAAATTTTGTAGTAATTTAACAGTCTTATCATGTTCAGCCAAAGTCCCAGCCCATAAACCTTTAATCAAGCCATAATAAGCATTTTAAAATGGAGTCAGACCTGAGATTATCCTTACCCCCCTGTATCACACTGCTGCGTTATTTTAATTTTTCTACAGGGAAGGTGGTACTTGCAAAATGTTATATATTTTTTTACCTTAACTGATTCCCTACAAGAAGGTAGGCTGTGTTTCAACATTTGCATTTATTTACCAATTTCCTCTCGTTAGTTCAAGAAAAGGGTTTAAGTTTAAACTAATCAGTTTAGAGAATATTTTATTCCAGGATGATCAGAGATCTTATAACGTGCAGAAATGCAAAGATTGTTAATGGGAATTTGAACTGTATAGCTTTATGAGCTCATAAAGTTGACTGGCATATTGCATGGCACCTGGGCATAGAGATGAAGTGCCTCTTGTTCCTTTACTTTTGAAGCCCTGGAGTATCATTAAATCACAGGGGTGATTCAGCATCCTCTGTAAGTACAGCATCGCATTGCTATTTCACCAGGGAATCATTTTTCTCAGTTGGAAAGCAAGAAGTAAAACATCTTGTGCTTGCAATAAGAATGAATGTGAAATGTCAATATGCTATTTCTGAGGATCAGCACATGACAGGTACAAGAAAAAAAACGATCTGCATCACAAGAAAAGGAACAGAGGGATAATAATTTAGGTTTTAATCTTCCCTTCCATCCATGCCACCCAAGTTGGGAATTTAATTTACATGAACAATTGGAGCATTGCTAAGACAACTAGCTAATAAAGCAGTGCTTGCATCCCATGTGATCAAGAAAATAAAATCGTCAATTGCATTAGAAATGTCAGGAAGGCAAACAGAAGCTGTAGCCACTGTGGTCATTTATGAATTTTATTTGAATTGTGTGATAAAGTTCGTATGGCAGAGAAGGAAGGAGACCAGGGTCGGCGTACTGAGGCTCGTGGGAACTTTATTACGCTAAATCAAAATGAACGAAACACACAGTCGCGCCACATGCGCATAAATCATAACATTGATACTTTCAGGCTCTCGCTTTCTGTCGGTCGTTTCTCCCACGAGTCCTCAGGTCTCTCACTTTCCTCTGGTTCCCAGCCGGCTTAAATACTGCTTCCCCACGCCAATCACTGCAATGAGAAGCAGGTGTCACTTGTTTCTCACTTAACTCACTTACCACCGCTGATCTCCTCACTCTCTCTCCCGTCGCAGACCTCGCTGAACCACACCTCCCCTGCCACATACCCCCACCGCCCGACTCAGGCCGGGGAGCCATCCGGCCTGCAGCCCCCACCCCCCCATTCCTGGAGAGGAAGTCGGCCACAGCCATCTGCGCCCCCGGCCTGTGAATCACCTTGAACTTAAATGGCTGTAAAGCTAGATACCAACGGGTGATTCGCGCGTTGGTATCCTTCATGCGGTGGAGCCACTGGAGGGGCGCGTGGTCCGAGCAGAGGGTGAACTCCCGGCCCAGGAGGTAGTAACGAAGGGTGAGGACCGCCCACCTGATGGCCAAACACTCCTTTTCTATGGTGCTGTACTTAGCCTCTCTCTTAGAGAGCTTCCGGCTAATGTACAGCACCGGGCGATCCTCCCCCCCCACCTCCTGGGACAGGACCGCGCCCAGCCCCCTGTCCGACGCGTCAGTCTGCAACAAAAAGGGGAGAGAAAAGTTAGGAGAGTGCAGGAGCGGTCCACCACACAGGACAGCCTTGACTCGGGTAAAGGCCTGTTGGCACCGCTCCGTCCATTGGACCGTATCTGGTACCTCCTTTTTAGTGAGGTCAGTCAGGGGGCTAGTGAGGTCCGAATAACCAGGAATAAATCTCCTATAATATCCCGCCAGCCCCAGGAACTGCCTCACCTCCTTTTTGGTCTTGGGTCTGGGGCAAGTCGCAATTGCTGCCGTCTTGTCAATTTGGGGACGCACTTGCCCGTGACCCAAGTGGAAGCCCAGATACCTTACCTCCACCCGCCCAACCGCGCACTTCTTCGGGTTGGCCGTTAGCCCCGCCCGTCTCAGCGCCTCGAGGACAGCCCTCACATGCTCCATATGCCGCCGCCAGTCGCCACTATAAATGATAATATCATCCAGGTAGGCGGCGGCATATGCAGCATGCGGGCGCAGCACCCGATCCATGAGACGCTGGAACGTAGCGGGGGCCCCGAACAAGCCGAACGGAAGCGTCACAAATTGGTGTAAACCAAACGGCGTGGTGAAGGCTGTTTTTTTCTCTAGACATGGGAGATAAGGGGATCTGCCAATATCCTTTTGTCAAGTCCAATGTCGAATAAAAGCGAGCCGTACCTAACCGATCGAGCAACTCGTCAATCCGTGGCATTGGATAAGCATCAAATTTTGACACTGCGTTCACCCTGCGATAGTCCACACAAAATCGCACCGAGCCGTCCGTTTTGGGGACCAAAACAATCGGGCTCGCCCAATCACTGTGGGACTCCTCGATTACTCCTAACCCCAGCATCGCCTCTAATTCTGTCTGAACCACCTTTTTCTTGTGTTCAGGTAATCTATATGGCCGGCTGCGAACCACCACGCCCGGCTCCGTCTCAATATGGTGCTGAATCAGATTAGTACGACCAGGTAGAGGCGAAAACACGTCTGCAAATTCGGACTGTAACTGTCCAATGTCAGTGAGCTGCGAGGGCGAGAGGTGATCCCCTCCCGGGGCCAGGGCGAGGGATTTTCCTTTAATGATCGCCTCTGGCCCGAGATCCTCCTCTCCGCTCACTGCCGTCGCTAGCAACACTGACTCCTCTTCGCTCCATTTTTTAAGGAGGTTGAGGTGATAAATTTGCCTGCAGTCGCCTCTATCTGTTCGTACTACTTCATAATTGAGATCGCCTATTCGCTGTGTGACCTCAAAGGGCCCTTGCCACTTTGATAATAATTTGGAGCTGGAGGTTGGCAGTAATACGAGCACTCTATCTCCCGGTGCAAATTCTCGGAGCTTAGCTCCCCTGTTATACAGCTGGCTTTGTCTGCCCTGGGCCTGAAGCAAATTCTCCATTGAGAGCCGCCCCAGTGTATGGAGTTTTGCTCTCAGGTCCATGACATACTGAATTTCATTTTTGCTATCCGAATGTCCGTCCTCCCAAGTTTCTTTTAGGACGTCCAGCACCCCGCGGGGCTGGCGTCCGTAAAGAAGCTCAAAGGGGGAAAACCCCGTGGAGGCTTGGGGGACCTCGCGCACAGCGAATAAGAGGGGCTCTAGCCATCTATCCCAATTTTTCGCGTCTTCTTGTACGAATTTACGAATCATTGTTTTCAAAGTGCGATTAAATCGTTCGACCAGTCCGTCTGTTTGTGGGTGATAGACGCTGGTCCGTACCGCTTTAATGCCCAATAATTCGTATAATTCGCGTAACGTGCGTGACATAAACGCGGTGCCTTGGTCCGTGAGAATCTCTTTTGGGATTCCCACGCGGGAGATTAAACGAAACAGGGCGTCCGCCACACTCTTCGCCGAGATATTGCGGAGCGCCACTGCTTCGGGATATCGTGTTGCATAATCCACTATGACTAACGCAAAACGATGTCCCCGTGCGGATCGTTCTAATGGCCCGAAGAGGTCCATACCAATTCGTTCGAAGGGGACCTGCACTAGAGGTAGAGGGCGCAACGGCGCTTTTGGGTTGGCCGGTGGGTTCACCAACTGACATTCCCGACACGACGCGCACCATCTGCGGACGTTCTCGTGAATGCCCGGCCAAAAAAATCGGGTCATTAGACGATTTAGCGTGGCTGTCATACCCAAATGCCCCGCCATTGGATTGCAATGTGCCGCCTGGAAAAGCATTTCCCGACGGCTCTTAGGTACTAATAATTGGGCCGTATCTTCCTTTGTCTGAGCGTCATGGGTCACTCGATACAACCGGTCCTTAATAACGGCAAAATACGGATAAGAGAGCGCGCGGTCAGGAAGGAGGACCTGCCCATCGATGGAACGGACCTGCTCGAACGCATGTTTAAGGGTTTCATCCTGGGACTGCTCCAGGGGAAAGTCATCGCGGCTGGAAAGGTTTAGCCTCACCAACTCGCTCGGTTCCCCTGAAGCTTCCCCACTGGGTCCGGGTACAGACTCTCCCACCTGGGCGCACGCCCCGCTAACCGGGCCTCTCTTTTTCCCAGAGGCATCCACTGTTAAACACCCCAATAATTGTTCAAAAGCTGGCCAATTGGTACCCAAGATTAGTGGATGCCGGAGGCGCGGACTAACGGCCACCTCCACATAATGCTTTTGTCCCCTAAATTTGATGCCTATGGTTTTTATGGGGTATTCCACTATATCCCCGTGCACACACCTCACCTTAACCACGCGGCCCGTATCCAATGCCCCGGATTGTATCAGGCTTTGATGGATGGAGGTCTGGTTACAAACTGAATCCACCAAAGCCTGATAGGTACCCCCCTTAATACTCACGGGTATTTGGTACAACCCGGCTTGATCGGGGGCAGCCTGCGGGTCGTCCGGGATCCGGACCCACGTCCCCACTTCTATAGCCGGGCACCGGTCCACAAAATGGCCCGGATCCCCGCAACGCCAGCAGGCCGGCCCAGGCCCCCCCGCCACCCTAGTGGTTGGAAGTGGGTCAGGTGATTGACGTGGGGAAGCAGCTGGCCGCTCAGCCAGACCCTCCCCGTGCGGCGGCCCCATTCCCCTGGCCGGACCCCGTGACATGGCGGCCGGCTCCGTCCCTGCTCTCCAATGGGGGGCGGCCCTCGGTGGCCCCGTGTACCGACACCTGGGTAAAGGGACAGGCTTTGGAGGAAGAGGAGAGAGAGAGGGGGGGGAAGAGAGAGAGAGAGAGACAGATGGAAGGGGTTCGCCGACCCCGGAACACGCCGCCAGCTGATCCTCCGCCAGTTGGATGGCCAGATCCAGCGACGCCGGCCGGTGGCACTGGACCCACTGAGCAGTCCTCTTCGGGAGTCGTGAGATGAACTGCTCCAGCACCACGGTGTTGATAATGGTCTCGGCGTCGCTTCCTCCGGCCAACAGCCATTTGCGGCAGGAGTCCCGGAGCTGCTGGGCTAAGACAAAGGGCCGGCCCACTTCGGTCAGTTCTAGCGACCGGAAGCGTTGACGGTGCTGCTCGGGGCTGAGGCCGACCCTTTGGAGCACTGCTCTTTTTAAGTCTGCGTATACCAGGAGGTTCTGGACGGGCAGTTGTTGAGCAGCCTTCTGGGCCTTCCCTGACAGCAGCGGAATTATCCGGACCGGCCAGCTGTCCTCCGGCCACCCACACGCCTCGGCCGTCCTCTCAAACAGATCGAGGAACGCTTCCGGATCATCTGTTGGCCCCATCTTCGTAAGAGGCATGTGGGCAGCAGGGCTGGAACTGGGGGAGGCCGACCTCGTCCGAACCTCCCGGTCCAGCATGCTCCGGAACAGCTCGCGGTCCTCCCGCTGGACCTGCATCATTGCCTGAAACCGATGTTCGTGGTCGGCTCGCAGCTCCAGCAGGGCTTGATGTTGTTCCTGATGCAGGCCCGCGAGCGATGTAATGAGCTCCGCAAACGGCGTTCCCGATGTTCCTGACGGGGTTTGCATGGCGGCGTCGTTCTCCTTCCTTCCCGGGATTCGGCACCAGTGTGATAAAGTTCGTATGGCAGAGAAGGAAGGAGACCAGGGTCGGCGTACTGAGGCTCGTGGGAACTTTATTACGCTAAATCAAAATGAACGAAACACACAGTCGCGCCACATGCGCATAAATCATAACATTGATACTTTCAGGCTCTCGCTTTCTGTCGGTCGTTTCTCCCACGAGTCCTCAGGTCTCTCACTTTCCTCTGGTTCCCAGCCGGCTTAAATACTGCTTCCCCACGCCAATCACTGCAATGAGAAGCAGGTGTCACTTGTTTCTCACTTAACTCACTTACCACCGCTGATCTCCTCACTCTCTCTCCCGTCGCAGACCTCGCTGAACCACACCTCCCCTGCCACAAATTGGTTCATGTGCTTTGTTTTTTTTTTTTTTTTTACAACTTCAGCTTCTTTTAATGCACAATGTTGCTGTTTGAATACTGTATGAAAAAGATTTGCAAAGTTATAAAGCACAAACTCCACTCTGTTCTTCAGTATATATTAGGACTGTTTCTGAGCTCCCATTTACAGCATGGTGTAAAAAATGTGGTGTATTTCACACCAAACTTTAAAGACACATAAGACTTATATTCTATCTTGTAAAAGGGGGCATAATCAGGGGCCATAAAGTCACTTCCTCTGCCATGCCATTGTTGTTCATTGCAATACCCTAGGAGATTGACCCCTTTTGAATTATTGATTGACATTTTGGAATTATTTTTCTTTTTAGGGCTGCCCCCAACTAAAGATTTTTCTGGTCGACTAATCGTCATTTATTTTAAGCTTTAGGTGAATAATTGCACATTTCTTAATGAACAATTTTAATCATTATAATGAGAATTTAATTGCCTACATAGCCTATAAGCTCTCAAGAACATGCATAAAGCTTGCCACTGCGGACCGCAGAAGCTAACGATTATAAATGTGTCAGGGAAAAATAGAAGGAAGCAGCATTAACATTTTAATAATTTATTGATAAGTGCTTGCCTTGTTTTTGGTTTAATAGATGAAGTCGGCGACTCTGGCTTTCATACTGATTACATAATTTGAGAATATTTGTTTACCATTTGAATTGGTAAAGTCGACTTAAAAGTGGAAAAGTAGACTTAAAATATCTCTATAGATATTCTTTCATGTCTGTAAGACAAATATATACACAGAGTGCATGGGCTCAAGTTCACAGAGTCGGAGACTGCAGAAAGCACATCCTGTTTTCTTTCATTTTTTTACAAAAGTGCAATGTTTTATTGTTCTTGTGATTGCACACAAATAAACGTTTATTTGAGTCTTTACAGATTTGAAAGATTCATTATTCTTATCTGTATGACCAGAAATGACAGAGTATTTTAAGAGCAATTGATCACAGCGGCGCCTCTATCTGTCCTGCAGTGAGCGCGCTTCCGTAGTCCACACAGACACTTCAATAGTGCACAGTTCCCTAGGTTAAAGGTTAAAATTAGATTGAGTGGCCATGTAAAGTTGCTAATAGTTACATATTTCAGATGATAAGCCACATTTGAGGTCGATGTATGATGTCCTGCCGATGTACTATATTACCACAAATACCAGCAGTTAACGATCTGTCTGTCACGGACTGTGTGACTCCACCTGTGCATTTTTTTTTTCTGGAGTGACAAAAAAAAAAAAAGTTGTCGACCAAGCCCCTTTTGGTTGATTGATGGTTAGTGAACTATTAGGGGGCAGCCCTACATTACCCCACCTCTAGGGAGCTGATACCAGACGCTCTTCTGCAAAACACGAAAGATAAAGAGGGAGGTAGAAAGGAGTCAGATCTGGGGGAGGGATAGCAGGCCAGGCCCATGTAGTGGAAGAGGGCCTGGAGACAGAGGCAGAGCTGGAGGCCAGAGCAGGGTAGCAGAACAGAAGACCAGGACAGGGGCCAGCAGAGCAGGAGACCAGGGCGCTGGGACAGCCTCCAGGCCAGCAGTGGTCTCTTGAGTGGACTCTGAGGGCTCCCAGACTTGAAAAGATTCTAGAGTTGACTCTAAATGCTCCTGGACTGGGAGCAGGCTCTGGGGTGGATTCTGAAAACTCCTGGACTGGGCTCTGGAGTCAACTCCAAAGCAGCCCATGCCTGCAGAACAGCCCAGAGGTTAAAGGCAAAGACAGCCTTCTTGATTGCAGCAGCAGCAGTGAAATTGGGCAGCCTCCGTAGCGACTTCTGAGACCACCAGAGTTGTTTCTTCTTGAGACTTGAGATCACAGGAGTCAGGTCCTCCAGGACCACTAGACTCTGGACCACCAGAGTTGACTCCTCCAGGACTACTGGACTGGGGCCAACTGGAGTAGAGTCCTCCAGGACCACCAGACTAGAGACCACAGGAGTCGACTCCTACAGGATCACCAGAGTCAGGTCACCCAGGACCACCAGACTAGAGACCACAGGAGTCGACTCCTATAGGATCACCAGAGTAAGGTCCTCCAGGACCACCAGACTAGAGACCACAGGAGTTGACTCCTCCAGGATCACCAGAGTTGGGTCCTCCTGGACCACCGGACCTGGGACCACCAGAGTGGACTTAACTGCCCTCCTCCTTCTCACCCTCCACTTCTCATTGGGAATTGGAAGGCCAGGACTGGTGGGAAAATCCCTGCGGTGGGTTCCATTTGGCCTGATTTAGCCCACTGTCTTCGCCGACAAAGATATCTCACGAAGCCCCAAAAGTCAAGGATACCAGGTCCTTCCATCTCCCAATGGGACAAGGAGTCATCCAGGCACAAATTAAATAAATCCTTGAGTGCCCCATCATTGTATTCCAGCCCCACCGCAAAGGTCCAGAAGGTTTGGGCAAAGCCTCTTACCTCCATGCCCTGCTGACGCAAAGCCATAAGAGCCCAGTGTCAAGCTATTCGCTCCTTCCTTGTGGCAGGAGGGATTATCTAAAGGTCCATAGTCATAGTTATTTAAAAAAAAAAAAACAACAACAACGCTGGATTTAGAACTGGCTGAAGTATTCTCTCACAGAATACCAGGAGAAGACAAAATTAGATCCATGCGCAGTTTAATTAAATTCAAACAATAATCCAGAACAAAGCAAAAACGTAGCAAAAGGTAATCCAAACAACAGGGTAACAGAAAACACAAAGTAAAGGGTACAATACTGCAGCAACAAAAGACAAAGTGAGCATGATATAAATAGTGATGGGATAATGAGTAAATGACCTACAGGTGATGATAATCAAAACAGCATAGACTAGGCAAAGGACTATGGGAATTAGAGTTCATAGCATGTAACAATGAAAGGGAAGTGCACCATCAAGTGGCCAGTCCAGGGTACAACAACCAGAAACTGTGACAGCATCAACATACAATCCGCAATGACCCTCTGCTGATTAATCTTGAAGCATCTGATGGGCTTTAGTAGAGCATGTTATGGCAGCTCATAAGTATCATAAGTATCAAGGGAAGTCGTGGCCTAATGGTTAGAGAGTCGGACTCCCAATCGAAAGGTTGTGAGTTCAAGTCCCGGGCCGGCAGGAATTGTGGGTGGGGGGAGTGCATGTACAGTTCTCTCTCCACCCTCAATACCACGACTTAGGTGCCCTTGAGCAAGGCATCGAACCCCCAACTGCTCCCCGGGCGCCGCAGCATAAAAGGCTGCCCACTGCTCCGGGTGTGTGCTCACAGTGTGTGTGTGCGTGTTCACTGCTCTGTGTGTGTGCACTTCGGATGGGTTAAATGCAGAGCACAAATTCTGAGTATGGGTCACCATACTTGGCTGAATGTCACTTCACTCACTCACACTTCACTCATCATTTTGCAATAGCTTCTTGCAGTTCAAACCCTATGAGATGAAATGAAGAGTGCAGTGTTGAACTTTCTATCTCAACTTTCTGAATGGATAGCAGCCGTCTTTGATGTTGATATTGATTTTTCAAGCCAGCAGTCTTTAACGAGTGTCAATTTCAAAGGATGTTGCAGTTTAGCTATGCAAAGACAGCACTTAATCCCACTGTAGATAAAGGAGGGTTTCACATTGCATTCCAATACAGCAAAACACAGCAGCCTTCATGATTGGAATATCGAGCAGCAAATGATATTGAATGAAAATGCAAAGCTGCTCTCTGAGTTCACTGTGAACATGTTGGCTCTTCTCGAAGAGGAGATTGATCTTGTATAACAACTCACCCATAAGTAAGCGATGATCTGAAGAGGAAAAACCATTTTTCTTTTTTACAGTACAAACCAAAGAAGCAATTCAATCTAGCTCAGCAAATGCAGAAAGTCCAAAGGTTTTTCCATCTACATATGATAAAGAAAATGTTTTAGTATTGCAGGGATAGGCTTATATTTGGGCTAATCCTTGTAAATAATGAATAGGATGATGATACTCGACATGTCGCTACAACAATATACTGTAGCTGCCAGACATCTTGAGGTCACTATCCTCCCATCAGCCTGTCAATATTCAGGTGAAGGGTCTATGACACTGTATCAGGAAATCAGTTAAGATGAACATCTGACATCCTGCCTCTAGTTAGACCACCAACCCATTAACAGTAGAATTACATTCTCCCACAATGCTTGGATGTGGGGGCACACTGAAAGTTAATGATTTAGGATTTGTCTTTGTAATCAATCTTTTCCTTTTTTTTTTGTCTTTTCAGTACAACTATTAGCAGATGGTCCTGACATATGAAATAGGTGTCAGAAAAATATAAAGTTTAAGACAAAAGTGATTTGTGTGTTGATTATGTATTACGTACATTTGATATGTCAGGCTTTTATCATATATTTGTCACTTTAAATATATCTAGTAAATATATATTTTAATACATTTTCATTTAATGTGTTGATTAAATGATTTGATGATCTTTATGATAGACATCATGAAATACACTGTGAATTCTAATCAGTAAACACACAGTTTTTATGCTTTTTAACATGGCTATCTTTGAGGTCACCTGTATGCTACTTAGTGTTTCTTAAATTCAAAATGTTCAAAATCTTTCTAGAAAAATTTAACAAAATGGCCTAAGACAACATTGTTCTCGTTAACCCATTTAATTGGGAAGAAGGATGTGTTTGTTAGAACTACCTAGCAGCATCAACTGCTTAACATGGGACAGGAAATAAAAATGTTCAGCTGGGGTGGAATACAAACTCAAACAGCAATTTACAAAGAATAGTGCCAAGTACAACAAAAAGAACCACTTAAATACCAACAGATCTTCACACTCCAAAGAAAAGCTGAGAAAATGAGCAGTTGCAGTGAAGGCCTACACGCTTTGTCAAAACATTTAGCAATATTTTGGAGCATGTCTCATTTGAATACAACAAGACAGCCAAGCTTTAAAATCAAAAGCAGGTTCATTACCAGAATCTAAGCTTTGGCTTTATAAACTGAGTGATGTATGCATTTGCTCCACTGCACAATTTGAAAATCTCAGCTGGCTCTCGATTAGGATAGTAAGGTTTGCTGTCATCGAGGGAGATATGAGTAGGAATCTATAAACTAGAAGGATAAACAAGGTAAAGGCTTGAGCCCATCTGTTGGGGAGCAATGAACTTGATTGCTTTTTCCTCCCGAGTGGCCAAGGGCACAGAGTCTGTCCTCACAGTCAGTGTGTAATCCTCCATTTTTTAATTCTTACAAACATCTCCTCAGTGCCTCTCTTCTGACAGATGTTTTGAGCCAAAACTTCTGGGTGGAACGCTCGTCTGAGCGAATCAACTTGTAAATCACATTGTTCAAAGTAGGCAGTCAGTCAGAGCGAGTACTACGAGCTAAGCTGCATTCATGCAGAAATACACTCAAGTGTGTTGCTGTCAGGAGTGATGACTGAGAATGGCAGGATGATGGAGGGAAATAAGATAAACCATAATGAGAGGAATGAAGCATTAGTGTTATGGCAGCAGCGGGATATCTCATGGTGCAACTGGGAGAGCAGAGGTGACAGAAACCATTCACCCTGTTTTCACTTTAAGGCAGAATTTCCATAGCTAGCTTCTTGTTGTTGACTTAGTGAACTGAATTGCTTTCAAGACACATACATTGTACTATGGCTAGGGGTGACATGCAATGTTTTTAGGGGACACCAGTAAAGAAATTATATTCATTTTTCTATATTCATCATTTTATATGTATGTTAATGTAGATGTTTTCTAATGTTCAGTGTCTATACAGACATATGAAAATGTGTGCTGACTTTATACAAAAATACCTACAAAAGCCTTTAGGCTTGAAGCCAGAATTTCAAATGGTTTCATCATGTCTCACAGTGGTTTTAGTGATTAAAATATCAATGTTATTTAAGTATAAGCTCAGAAAAAAAAAAAAATATATATATATATATAGTAATAATTGGCAAGAAGATTTAATTCATTTTTGAGCCATTTTCAGTTATAAAACTGTCCAGCCAACTAAGTTGCTGTCATTAGCAGTAAAGCAGCATGGTATAAAGTGATTTCATGGAGGGTGAAGCACAGTCTCGGAGAGATCTCAGTGCTCCCCTGCGGGAGAAGCACAGATACCACTTGCAGTTATTTTGCTGCTCTGCTGACTCACTTGTGTTGATCAATAGCTAATTTGCTTACATAATTAAGAGCCACAGCAATCAGAACCTTCCAGAGAATGTGATAATTAATCAATGTGGTTCAGTGTTTCCTGAACCACATTGTTAGATAGATAGACAGACAGAAAGACATATAGACAGACGGACAGACAGACATAGACAGACAGACAGACATAGACAGGCAGGCAGGCAGGCAGGCAGACAGACAGACAGACAGACAGATAGACATAGATAGATAGATAGATAGATAGATAGATAGATAGATAGATAGATAGATAGATAGATAGATAGATAGATAGATAGATAGATAGATAGATAGAATTACACCACATTGGCTGCCTGTAGGTGCCATGACACTTAAATTTGAAATTCTTTTCAAATTCTGCATGCCAATGGCCTGCCCCACACTTCCCTCAAACCGTCATCAAAGAGCAAATCCCAGTCGCTGCAATCTGCTGCTTCAGATGGTCTCACATCCCAACTCCCCCAGCTCTCCAAGTCTGCTGGACACTGCTGGTCACAAGACACTATCAGAAGAGCTAACTCAACAGTTATGCTCAAACAAAGTCTCGACACAACTCTTCTCATCTGGAAACCTGCTCTCCCGCATTTTCTACTTGGCATCCTTTCCAGCACTATCCAGTACAACAAAACAAATTTGTCCCGAGCTGATGAGGTCACCTGATTACTCGATGACTCTTACTAAGAGAACAGTGACATTACCAATCACTTTGACAGTAGTGACACTATATGTGTTGTAGCAGTCTTCTATTACGTTCTTGGTGTTGTTCTTGGTTCAAAAGGCCAAATATATAAGCTCCTTGTAAAAGAAGATGGTGGTGAGAAACCAATACCAGATACCGAACTTCAGGGGGCCCTTCTGTGCATGGCACCCTCATATAGCCTGTCAGCTATAAACCCTAAAGAAATTTTTGGCTGCCACTCTAAAATGCAGTATGTTACAGTTTGAGTTCCAAACTCAGTTCTCCACCCAAAATGAGTGCCTCACAATTAAGAAGCCATAGGAACTGATGTGGAAATGCATGTTGGATGAGGGGAAGCCAGAGTGGGACAGAAGTAGCAGATGGTCCCATCTTTCTCATTTGAGGTGGTGAAATTTATTTCCCAGGTAATTGGGGGTGAAACGAGGCAATGACAGTTAGCAGGTCTACATTTGTCATTCAGGTATGCACAGAACTCATTTGCACTGATTGGTCAGTATATTAAATATTACTTAAGTCAGAGTACATTTATTATACTAGAGGAGAAAAAAAAACATTTTATAATATGCTGGATACTATTTTGTCTAATTAATCTATTTACTATCCTAGGGTGTAATCATAGTCTATTGTCTTTGGAGAAATAAACACTGTGTGAACAGCAATAAAGCGACTGTGGATGAGCAATTCCAGCAGTGATATATAACATGTCATACATTCTGTTGCAGCCGACAGACAGTAGACAGAAAGTGTGATGACATGACGAAGTCTAATTATCGTCTGGGCTGCTGCAGAATGACAAATGCGAGCTTGCATATAGGTGTTGTCAGCTGAATGCTGGCGAAGATGATATGCTTCATTTTTATGTAGATTGCATGACTATGTAGAATTCTTTGGTTTTTAAGCAATCAAATAATAAAATTAAATCAAAATTAAAATTAGAAACAATATAGTTGTATTTAAGAAAAATCTACTTGTACTTTTAGATGTTTCCTGATATAATCATATTACAACAAAGAGTAAAGGTCTCATAGGAGGAACAATGTTTTTGGTGATACTAAGCAATGTTTAATATATTTGCTTTTTGTTTATGTTTACACTGAATTTCATTATTACATTTTAGTAGAAACAGTCAGTGCCAGGAGGAAATGCTACTGCACTTGATCCCAGTTTTAGTTTCATTAAACACAAGCAAAACCTTCACAGTCAACAAATACCCTGAACATATTCATGGTTTGAACCGTGTGGGGATCTGACAGCTCTGCACTGATGACAGCAATAGAGAATCAAATTAGAATCTCTCAGTTTCCAGTAGTTTCTTTTAGTCCATTTTCCATCTCACCACTATAGCTGCATGTGACTCAGAGAGGTTAATAGCAGGTCACTGGAATCTAGAGGGTTTTTTCAATGATGGCCAGGTCAGATTTTAGCTTATGACAGGATTAGGTCTCATAACACTTTTAATTTATTAGAAAATATGATAAGAGTTTATGATATTTTGCTAACATTAGATATAATGAACCAACGATAAACAACTATTTGTTGCATTTACTATAGTATATACTATTTTTCATTATGACTTTTTTTAACTTTAATTGTTAAAAAAAAATATTAGCATATAAACCTCACTAAGGCTGCAATTTTTTATTTAAAATAACCGTTTTCTATTTTAATATATTTTAAAATAGATTTATTCCTGTGATGGCACAGTTGAATTCTCAGCAGTCATTACTCAAGTCTCCAATGTCACATGATCATTCAGAAATTATTCTAATATGCTGATTTAGATAAACATTTATTATCTGTGCATTCCTGAATGACAGGCATATCATTTCAGTGTGAAAAAAAGCTTGACATGCACGAAAAACATGCATGAACCTCATATATGTTAACCTAGTGCTTATATTTTAAATTTACTGCAATGTGGACCTTGTATGGCTATATAATGATACATATAAAAAGTATATGTCAATGAAGACAACTACACTAGACACTAGAATTCTTTCATGAAGGAACGCACAGGTCTATGTTATCACATGCCATATTTAAGGACATGTACATCTATATATTATGAAGTGTATCACTGAATATATAATTACATACATATGAGTAAATTATATTTTATTATTTCAATATATGAAAATATATGAGTTACAATTCTTTATGTATTATGCAGTATATTGTTACGTATATTTTCAATATACATTAAATAATTTAATATAGAGTTTACACCCCTAAATCTGACCATCAGTGAGGTGTATGAAGATCGTACAAAAATGTGCGAATGACATTACAATCAAGTACAAAATTGTCATCGAGAATGTAGAAATGTTCACTGTTCTCTTCCATGGCAACAGATTATAGGAAGAAGGAATTAATTTAACAGAATATAGCATTTTTTTTCGCTTTTTTTTTTCCTGTGGATTTGTAGTAAAAACTGCTACCTGTTCTCAGCAGATGGGTGACACCATTTTGTTTTTTGTAGCAATGACTCAATGTCAGTGGAGATTTTTGCGCCCTGTGTCTGTTCTCAGACGACGAACCCAGACACAGCCAGCTTAAAATAGATTTTGCAGGCAGTACATCAGTGTGAGTTTAGGCATTAGGATGTGGTCTGCACGCTGTGCTGTGTTTTACATAATGAGCTTAGCTCAGAGCCGATGACTGGAGGAGGCCTGAATGCAGAATGATCCTGGACCAAACCTCTGTCACTCAGTGCCACCAGACACCAAAGCTCATTACTGGAAAGTGATTATGAAGCGATTTTTGCATATTAGGACAATGATTTTGAAACCAAAAACAAGAATTCAGTCAGCCAGAAGAAACATCTTTAGGGACAGTGAGTCAGCGAGCTCCCTTAATGTTCAAGTTTTGACGGATGAGTCATAGTTTTTGATTCAGTTAGCCATAAATTTTATGGAATTATTGCAGAAAAGCAGTGAGACATAAAAGGTGATGTCATGTCCTATGTTTGCGGCAAGCAGCAGATGGGCATAAGAAATGAAATTCTTTGCCCCCCAAATATTTTAGCAAAAGTCTTTGTACTCCTGCTAAACAGTTTCCTTGAACGCATGAGGAAATGGGTATGAATTCGGTGTGCACTTCACTTACCTTGAGGCTAGATGTGCAGAAACACTGCACAACTCCACAGCCGTATTAATTTCAATATTTAAATTTCTGGATCTCACTTCACTCAAAACTTACTGAAAGCTTTTATCTAAAAACGTGTTCACTTCTGTCAATCAATATCTTTCCATTAATTTAAAATCTATCATAAGCTGTATACTTTAATTTTTACATGAATCCAGATAATGTCAGTAATTGGACTGATGACTCAATCAAACCGAAGAGCATTCAAGTAAACACCTCCATCGAACCAACTGAGCTTGATCTAAATGAAATTTCAATCGGATTTGAAGCGTTGGTTTGGATCTGAAATAATCTGATTAACAGAAGAAGAAAAAAATAAGCATGAAAAGCTTTAAGCATGTTAAGCTCTGTCCAGTATTTTCTCAATCACAATCAATGTTGCGATGCGAATGTTTACACTTTGTTTTTATCTTCTTATACCGATTTTTTACTAAACATTTTAATATAGATAGCTCCAGTAAAATTATTATGGTAGCTTTCTCCAGATCTGAACACAACCACTGAGCACATTTTTTGTTTTGATATTATAACTTCTGGAGCCATTTGATCTCTATGGTGTTCGGAGCTACTAATTAAACCTACTGAATGAATGAAGGAACTTATCCTTAAATCCTAAATTATTTATTTACAATTATTTACACCTAATATAAATATATTTACTATTTTAAAAATAGTTGTACAGTTTTTTAAAAAGATAAATATTTTTCTTTTTATTGGGCTTAAAGGGTTAGTTCACCCAAAAATCTAAATTATAGCATTAATAACTCACCCTCATGTCGTTCCAAACCTGTGAGACCTCCGTTTATCTTCGGAACACAGTTTAAGATATTTTGGATTTAGTCCGAGAGCTCTCAGTCCCTCCATTGAGTTGAGGGTGAGTTATTAATGACATAATTTAGAATTTTTGGGCAAACTTTAATATTTTTTTTATCTACATGAAACAATGGAGGAATTAAAGTACATTATACAATGATTTCACATTAACTTCTCATGTGAAATTCTTGCATAATGTACTTTAATGTTTTCATAAAGCCATGTGCATCAGTGCGGTAACTGTTTATGTTCACCCCGTCTGATGAAATGCCCAGCTGACCTCTGATCACCATATCTGAAAGGCATTTTAAATTTTTAACATAGTGAGGAAGAAGAAAGTATTTCACCATCGGCAGCTGTGTCCCTCACTCACATATACACCCCAGTCCTGTATCTTCACAATGTCACCTTTAGATTATCTCTGGAGGAAAATCTCATCTGTACTTGTGAAAGATTTCTGACAGCAGTATTGAGCAGCTTTAAATGGTCATTTATTACTCCTTTGGCATCTGACACTCTTGTAGAGATCGAAACCACTATATATAAGATTGCAATAAGCAGTGGTTCTGGTGGAGATATATTCATGCAAAGAAAATAATGTAAAACTTGGACTTAGCCTGTGTATTCAACATATAGCCTTCTACTAATGTAAAAGTGTTTGTTAAAATTGGTTATGCTTTTTAGTTATAAATATGACTGAAGTCCTTTAGGACCATTTATCACATTTTTTAAATTAAAGAATTCTTTAGAATTTCCATCAAAATCAGCATAGAAATAGCAGAAATCTACAATCTGCAGTTTGCATTTAGGCCTCAGCATTACTCAAAACCAAAGTGGCACATCAATCTTTTTAAAAGCAACCCGCAAACTAAGTAAAACAAGCTTTCATCTTCTAATAAAAAGTGAACCTCTCTGCTCCTATGAATAACTGTCTGCTGATTCCACTTTTCTATGGTCAATTAATAATTATGTCTCAGCAAAGACATTTTTTTATTATTATTATTGCATTAAATCCATTGATGTTTTTTCAGGACAATCTAAAATGATGGATGACCCCATTTTAAACCTGCCAGAGTCATAATGAACACCAAGACCTGGAGTAACAAGATAAGTGGGCATGGCTTATGGTCAAAAGTAAACCCAAAATCTGCATTTTAATCCCAGTATAACTGCTTCTGTGTTGAAAACATTCAAAACATCACTAAAGGACCTCATTGTGTATGTGATCATAGAGAAAAATTTCCAATCATACCTGACACTTATTATGTCCATAGTGCCTTATATAGTGACAATTTACATACTAGAGCAACAGTTGTCCTGAAGCAAGCAGAGTGCATTGTTCTTCACAATCTATTTTTATTCCTCAGGAACTGAGCATTTAAGACGGAGGTGTGAATTGGCATAAAGACCTCAGGCCCAGAAGCTTTTAAGACCACCTTTAAAGAAGAAACTATTGAATGATACATCTCTGCTTGTATTTCCCCATGTTTACAAAGGAAGTCATCCTCTTTTCAAACCACAGATAATGCATAATTTATGAGCACATGAATTATGAAGTGCTGTTGATAAGAAGACTCAGCTCAGTCTCCTGCAGTCCATCTTCAGAGTATTCCTGTCTATTTCTCTGATATTATCAATTACAGTCATTCTGTTAGAAGACAACAGCATTTTTTATTTTAATTTTTTCATGTTACTTTTTGCATGTTTCTGTTTATTTTTATTTTTTTATCAACATAATTTTACTTGTCAATTAATTGTATTTTCTGTTTTCTGGACATTACCTGTACTGTATTGTGAAGTTTATTTCTCCATTCTGCTTTTTACGAGGGGGGGGGGGGGGGGTTGGGGGGGGGGAATTAGTAATTAGTAAGGAATTACTAAGCTCTCATTTCTAACACTGGGCTGATGATGAGGTTAGTTAGGATCAGTTAATTTTTTTAGCCACATTTGCTTGAAGTTTGTGATGTACAGTCGTGGCCAAAAGTTTTGAGAATTACATAAATATTGGAAATGGGAAAAGTTGCTGCTTAAGTTTTTATAATAGCAATTTGCATATACTCCAGAATGTTATGAAGAGTGATCAGATGAATTGCATAGTCCTTCTTTGCCATGAAAATTAACTTAATCCCAAAAAAACCTTTCTACTGCATTTCATTGCTGTCATTAAAGGACCTGCTGAGATCATTTCAGTAATCGTCTTGTTAACTCAGGTGAGAATGTTGAGGAGCACAAGGCTGGAGATCATTATGTCAGGCTGATTGGGTTAGAATGGCATGTTAAAAGGAGGGTGATGCTTGAAATCATTGTTCTTCCATTGTTAACCATGGTGACCTGCAAAGAAACGCGTGCAGCCATCATTGCGTTGCATAAAAATGGCATCACAGGCAAGGATATTGTGGCTACTAAGATTGCACCTAAATCAACAATTTATAGGATCATCAAGAACTTCAAGGAAAGAGGTTCAATTCTTGTAAAGAAGGCTTCAGGGCGTCAAAGAAAGTGCAGCAAGCGCCAAGATCGTCTCTTAAAGAGGATTCAGCTGCAGGATCGGAGTGCCACCAGTGCAGAGCTTGCTCAGGAATGGCAGCAGGCAGGTGTGAGGGCATCTGCATGCACAGTGAGGCGAAGACTTTTGGAATATGGCCTGGTGTCAAGAAGGGCAGCAAAGAAGCCACTTCTCTCCAAAAAAAAACATCAGGGACAGATTGATCTTCTGCAGAAAGTATAGTGAATGGACTGCTGAGGACTGGGGCAAAGTCATATTCTCCAATGAAGCCCCTTTCCAATTGTTTGGGGCATCTGGAAAAAGGCTTGTCCGGAGAAGAATAGGTGAGCGCTACCATCAGTCCTGTGTCATGCCAACAGTAAAGCATCCTGACACCATTCATGTGTGGGGTTGCTTCTCATCCAAGGGAGTGGGCTCACTCACAATTCTGCCCAAAACACAGCCATGAATAAAGAATGGTACCAAAACACCCTCCAACAGCAACTTCTTCCAACAATCCAACAACAGTTTGGTGAAGAACAATGCATTTTCCAGCATGATGGAGCACCGTGCCATAAGGCAAAAGTGATAACTAAGTGGCTCGGGGACCAGAATGATGAAATTTTGGGTCCATGGCCTGGAAACTCCCCAGATCTTGATCCCATTGAGAACTTGTGGTCAATCCTCAAGAGGCGGGTGGACAAACAAAAACCCACTAATTCTGACAAACTCCAAGAAGTGATTATGAAAGAATGGGTTGCTATCAGTCAGGATTTGGCCCAGAAGTTGATTGAGAGCATGCCCAGTCGAATTGCAGAGGTCCTGAAAAAGAAGGGCCAACACTGCAAATACTGACTCTTTGCATAAATGTCATGTAATTGTCGATAAAAGCCTTTGAAACGTATGAAGTGCTTGTAATTATATTTCAGTACATCACAGAAACAACTGAAACTAAGATCCAAAAGCAGTTTAGCAGCAAACTTTTTGAAAACCAATATTCATTTAATTCTCAAAACTTTTGGCCACGGCTGTATAGGCCAAACACACGTAAAGGGTTAGTTCACCCAAAAATGAAAATTATGTCATTAATAACTCACCCTCATGTCGTTCCAAACCAGTGAGACCTCCATTTATCTTCGGAACACAGTTTAAGATATTTTAGATTTAGTCCGAGAGCTTTCTGTCCCTCCATTGAAAATCTATGTACGGTATACTGTCCATGTCCAGAAAGGTAATAAAAACATCATCAAAGTAGTCCATTCGTTCGTTATCTGGCTCGGCTCGGTGTTCATCTTCAGTTCTCTCTTCACAGCAGTTCAGTCAGTGTACTGTTTGAGTAAATTAATTACTCCGGGATATTGGTTTGTTTGAACTCAGAGTGAGTTTCAGCCACATTTAAAAAGTTAACAGCTTAAGTCATTTGTGGATTAATGCGTATTGGAGACACGAACTATTTCAGATGATTCAGTTCAATTTGGTGAACTGGTTTTCGATGCTTCAAGAAATTCTAACTGACCCTCTGATGTCACATGGACTACTTTGATGATGTTTTTATTACCTTTCTGGACATGGACAGTATACCGTACATAGATTTTCAATGGAGGGACAGAAAGCTCACGGACTAAATCTAAAATATATCTTAAACTGTGTTCCGAAGATGAACTTATGGGTTTGGAACGACATGATGGTGAGTCATTACTGACATAATTTTCATTTTTGGCTGAACTAACCTTTTAAAGCTGTAACAGTTAATTTAAAAAAAAATACAGTAAAAATACAGTAAAAAAATTTAATTGTGAAAACTATTAATAATTAAAAAATAATAATTAATAATTATTATTAATAAATAATAATTAATAATTAAAATAACTTAATATATTAATATTTCTTATAAATAATAATAAAAAAAAATAGTCACCTTAATCTTTAGGATGGTAATACATATAACAAAATTATTATTACTTTAATTTTACAAAAACGTATATCTTTTTATATAAAAAAATATAAGTACATTTTGTTTTATAAATATATAATACAACCCGAATTCCGGAAAAGTTGGGACGTTTTTTAAATTTGAATAAAATGAAAACTAAAAGACTTTCAAATCGCATGAGCCAATATTTTATTCACAATAGAACATAGATAACATAGCAAATGTTTGAACTGAGAAAGTTTACAATTTTATGCACAAAATGAGCTCATTTCAATTTTGATTTCTGCTACAGGTCTCAAAATAGTTGGGACGGGGCATGTTTACCATGGTGTAGCATCTCCTTTTCTTTTTAAAACAGTTTGAAGACGTCTGGGCATTGAGGCTATGAGTTGCTGGAGTTTTGCTGTTGGAATTTGGTCCCATTCTTGCCTTATATAGATTTCCAGCTGCTGAAGAGTTCGTGGTCGTCTTTGACGTATTTTTCGTTTAATGATGCGCCAAATGTTAGCACCCGGACTCTTCTACGACGAAGCCATGCTGTTGTTATAGCTGCAGTATGTGGTTTTGCATTGTCCTGCTGAAATAAACAAGGCCTTCCCTGAAATAGACGTTGTTTGGAGGGAAGCATATGTTGCTCTAAAACCTTTATATACCTTTCAGCATTCACAGAGCCTTCCAAAACATGCAAGCTGCCCATACCGTATGCACTTATGCACCCCCATACCATCAGAGATGCTGGCTTTTGAACTGAACGCTGATAACATGCTGGAAGGTCTCCCTCCTCTTTAGCCTGGAGGACACGGCGTCCGTGATTTCCAACAAGAATGTCAAATTTGGACTCGTCTGACCATAAAACACTATTCCACTTTGAAATAGTCCATTTTAAATGAGCCTTGGCCCACAGGACACGACGGCGCTTCTGGACCATGTTCACATATGGCTTCCTTTTTGCATGATAGAGCTTTAGTTGGCATCTGCTGATGGCACGGCGGATTGTGTTTACCGACAGTGGTTTCTGAAAGTATTCCTGGGCCCATTTAGTAATGTCATTGACACAATCATGCCGATGAGTGATGCAGTGTCGTCTGAGAGCCCGAAGACCACGGGCATCCAATAAAGGTCTCCGGCCTTGTCCCTTACGCACAGAGATTTCTCCAGTTTTTCTGAATCTTTTGATGATGTTATGCACTGTAGATGATGAGATTTGCAAAGCCTTTGCAATTTGACGTTGAGGAACATTGTTTTTAAAGTTTTCCACAATTTTTTTTACGCAGTCTTTCACAGATTGGAGAGCCTCTGCCCATCTTTACTTCTGAGAGACTCTGCTTCTCTAAGACAAAGCTTTTATAGCTAATCATGTTACAGACCTGATATCAATTAACTTAATTAATTACTAGATGTTCTCCCAGCTGAATCTTTTCAAAACTGCTTGCTTTTTTAGCCATTTGTGGCCCCCGTGCCAACTTTTTTGAGAACTGTAGCAGGCATTAAATTTTAAATGAGCTAATTACGTGGATAAAAGTGTAAAATTTCTCAGTTGAAACATTTGCTAAGTTATCTATGTTCTATTGTGAATAAAATATTGGCTCATGTGATTTGAAATTCCTTTAGTTTTCATTTTATTAAAATTTAAAAAACGTCCCAACTTTTCCGGAATTCGGGTTGTATATAAGTGAGCAAAAGCAAAACGAACATTATTTTTACAGTTTCCTATACATCTGTTAGTCTGCTCTCCAGAGTGAATCGTTTTTATTATAGTACATCAGTTCGCTAAAACTCAATGAGCATTACAGCTCCTTTTAAGCCAAAGGGTCATGAGTAGGCCATTTCTGTGTAAAAAAGCACTAAAGCACTAAACGGTTACCTTCATCATATGGCTGCCCTTCAACCTTGAACTCTCTTATAATTACCTAAGTGCTCCATACTAAATGAATACAGTCACCTTAGCAAGGAAGGGTGAGCAACAGGAATAATACAGTGTTGTTGTTGTTGTTGTTGTTGTTGTTGTTGTTGTTTTGGCGGGGGTGTTTGATTTTTTTCATGCATTCAAAAACATCAATGGATAAATGTTATTATTATTATAAACACTTCTTTTTAAAACCCCTAAAAGAACAAATATCCAATAAGTGGTTATGTTGTGACTAATGTATCTAATGTAAAGTAATACTAATGTATTTACTAGTGGTGGGCATAGATTAATTTTTTTAATCTTGATTAATCTCACTGTGATCTTGAAATTAATCTAGATTAATCTAGATTAAAATGGCTCGAATTCTGCCGAAGGCATTCAGAATATGTGTGTTACCCAAATAAAATTGACAAACAGCAAATCTTTGAGAAGGGGTTTATCAAGACAACTGGTGCATTAGAAAAGGGGCTCATCTCCTGTTTCTAAAATGCATCTCAAAGTGCTTGAAAAAGCTGTAAACTAATTCCACATTGCACAAGGTGCAAACAACCTTACGCCTGTTTCACACATACTCCATCTGCAGTGCGTATGCATTGCATATTTTTTTACGCAGCCATGTTAACGGATTCCAGTTGCGTTCCAGGAGCGTTGCGTCTGCAGCAGTGCAGTGATCGTTTACGTACCGAGTAGCGAACTGCAAACGTGTCCTGTGTGAAAGCACATCGAGTCCGTGCTGCACCACATACGTAAAGCACACGGACTGCATACGCACTGCAGATGGAGTATGTGTGAAACAGGTGTGAGCAGGGCCGTAGCTGGGGTCAGCGGGGACCCAGTGAAGGTTGTACCAGTGGGCCCTGTTTGAAATTGTTTGATTTGTATGTTCATTTATTTTTATTTATTTGTGCTATTTACACAATGTTTAAGTTTTTTTCAAGTTTGTAGGTGTCAAGGTACAGAAGCCAAATATTTAAATGTAAAATAGCACTGGATAGTCTTTCATGTAAAAATGAAATATACAATCAAACCTACATTTATTCAGACACCTTCAACATTTCTCACATTATTACAGTTTTGCTATATATATCAAAAATTATATCTGGTGTCTGAATAATTTTTGGTTTGACTGTTAAAACTACAAAGTAATTCAGTCAAGAGCAGTGAGTGATTTTCCTTTTCATTTTCTTGGATTAACATTACAGCAGCCAGTAGCTAAATTAGGCGCGGCCACTTTAAGAGACTATGAACGCATCCAATATAATACACATCCCATTTTTTTTCCTCAACTGTTTACTTTCACTTAAGAAATAACTTACAGTTTTTTCGAGCATAATTTTCAAGGTGGATATTTTGACATATTTTGTATGTATTTGTTGGCACAAGAGCAAAAATAAGCAAATTCGATGTTCGAGTGTTTTGAGACGCCTTTCTCTGCGTGAGCCCTGGACACCGGAACACCGCGGTGCTCAACTGGGCTCTTTCACATCTTTTTGTTTGTTCAAACTGCGATTTGTATTTGTTCGTTCAGGTGCAGGAGGGACTTCAAGGAGAACTTCGCAGAAGAGAGCTCGGTTCAGTGTCGCTGTCCGTGATACGCGGCTCTCTCTCTCTCTCATGCGCACCGAACACAGCGCGCGAGTAACCAGCTACTCTGTTCAGCTTTTCCGCATCTTGTGTTTGGATGCTTTAATGTTTAAATCGACAAGCGGTAAGGCTTAAAAACACGTGAAAAAGGTAAGCTTTCGTGACGATGAGCAGCAGTGGCCCATCAACTGTCTTGAGCATCTTTTTATGCTGGCCTCAGCCAGTCGGTTATATAAAATATCAAGGTGAAAGTCATCATAGCTTGCTTAGTATAGACCCAGCTCCCAACTTTGAGAATAGATTAACGGCGATATTTTTTTTATCGCCCGATAAGAGTCTCCCGTTAACGCAGCCCGTTAACGCCGATAACAGCCCACCACTAGTATTTACACAAGCTTCAGTCTGGACCCAGAAAACCTGAGAAGAGATGATGCCAACCCTGAAATAATATACAGAACTACCAAACTTTGCTATAAGTTTGATTGCATCCTATAATAATTGCTGTTAATAGTGTTCATCGTCTGTTTGATAACGTCTTTAATTTATTTTCCGTACATTTGTCATATGTACATTAACTGACAGTCTCCACTGATAAGTTACTACTAAATATTGTAAAAACTTAAAGTTGTATTGCTAGGATTGTATCGTAAAAAGTGCTTTACAAATAAACTTGAATTGAATTAATGTATCTACAAGAGATATGTATCTGAATGGCCTTTCAATAACCTCTAAACATTGTTCCATGCAGCCCCCTGCTTAACGGACAGGACTATTGACGTGTATGTGTGTGTTGAGGAGCAAAAGAGGCCCCAGGGGTGTTCATAACAGGAGGACTCTGCAAGACATCTCACAGTGGGAGGAAATGCAATCTGACTCCATCACAGTAAAATGTTTCCCTGTTGCTCTCACGCTGGAAACAAATCAGCACTGTCTGTGTTTTATCATGGCTGCGCCATTGGAGAAAGAATGCTGGAAGCTGCAAATATTATTTTGCAATATTGTGCATCTAAAATAGACAGGATAAAATAAAATAAAATACCAAATGTAGTGCTGTTCCAATCTCATTTCACCTTATTTAAGGCTGAGTTATGATAATCTACAGTTTAATATATACTATAAAAAATATACAATTAAATGTAATATTTTATACCCATTTTTTTTTTCTTGATCAGCCACTTGCACTACTACATACTACCAACAGAATCAATATCAGATGATACTGCATTGACAGAATTTCATTTTAGGTTTGCATATGATTATGTAGATTTACAAGCATGTAACAAAAATTGTGTTTAAAGGTGACTTATCAATTCTGCACAACTAGTGGCACCAAAAGGAATTGTAATCGGTTTGGGCTGGAAAATGGCTCAATTAATAATTGATGAGTTTAAGGGAGGTGCTACCTGTCTGTCTGGCCAATGAAAGCCAGAGAGACTGATTAAACTTACTTGAATATAGTATATATTTTAACAATGATATACAGGTGCTGGTCATATAATTAGAATATCATCAAAAAGTTGATTTATTTCACTAATTCCATTCAAAAAGTGAAACTTGTATATTATATTCATTCATTCCACACAGACTGATATATTTCATAACTGACAACTAAGGAAAATCCCAAATTCAGTATCTCAGAAAATTAGAATATTGTGAAAAGGTTCAATATTGAAGACACCTGGTGCCACACTCTAATCAGCTAATTAACTTAAAACACCTGCAAAGGCCTTTAAATGGTCACTCAGTCTAGTTCTGTAGGCTACACAATTATGGGGAAGACTGCTTATTTGACAGTTGTCCAAAAGACGACCACTGACACCTTGCACAAGGAGGACAAGACACAAAAGGTCATTGCAAAAGAGGCTGGCTGTTCACAGAGCTCTGTGTCCAAGCACATTAATAGAGAGGTGAAGGGAAGGAAAAGATGTGGTAGAAAAAAGTGTACAAGCAATAGGGATAACCGCACCCTGGAGAGGATTGTGATTGCAAGTCGCATTCCTTGTGTCAAGCCACTCTTGAACAACTGCCTTTTACGTTGGTCACCGACGTGGCGTTGAGAGTGACTGACTGAAAGGGAACTAATCTAATCAAGGAGATACAGAAACTGGGTCCAACAGACCACATGAAGGATGAAAACAAAACAAAAAAATACAAATAGTGTATGAATAATATTAACACTGCATAGAAGTTATATTTTTCACAATTACAAAGTCTTTTTTTTCTGGAGTGCCACAAGCTATTTGACTGCAGTTAAACCTCAACATTGCTTGAAAATTGCCCAGATAAATTTCTACCCTAAAAGTCACTATACACCATTTAGACACTGTTCATTTCCATACTGCCTTTAAAAAAAATTCCAAACACTGATACAGGATGATTATAAAATCAAAGGTCGCACAAAGAAGGTTCCTCAGATCTGCTGTTGCTAGAGAGAGAGGAGGAAAGGCCAAATCGCAGGTCTGTTCTCTTAGCAGGAGGCCAGAGCTTTGAGACCCAATTAAACTGAGTGTTCATGTGAAATCACCTTTTCATGGCATGCCAAACACCTGCTTATCCCTGCTCGGTAACACTCTTAAAGCATTGCTTTTGTTTGGTCCTTACCTATAAATTTAGATTCTATTTTTTTTTACCATGCTTCACCTCTCACGGTTATGCCTGGGTGTTTGGACTGCAAGGGAAAGATAAGGAAATGTGTGTTGGATTATTCTAACAGTGAAATTGGTTTTAGATCACATAGCTGGGCTTTTTCAGCCATGCTAGAGGACTCTTTTGTGATGCTTACCGGGCAAAGCTGCCACTGAACGAATCAGAGGAAATGTGAAAAGCATTTCTTCAGTCTGGCACATAGAATGATGCCTAAAGAAAGTCAGTCAAGGTATTTAGGTTGCATGCAGTGTCCAGCCATTTGGCAGATTGCTTACAGATTCATATTGTGCAAGTGTAATTCACTTTATCCATGTGTAATCTCTCTGGTAGATTACATAAATATCATATAGCTATCATATATAGACTTAATATATGTTTTTAATTATATATATATATATATATATATATATATATATATATATTATTACTATTATTATTATTATTACTTGTCTTTTACTCAATTTGCACTAAGAAACGTGATTTCATTCAAAGGAAAAGTTTTTTTTTTTTTCTAAATGCCATATAATGCAACTTCTCTGTGTTAGATTTCAACATCATAAAATGCTGAACGTGACAGTTTAACAAATTACTGTCCAAAATAATAGGCTTCTTCCTTTTCCCTTATCTTGCAATGTAACACAAATCAGATTTAATTTGATGGGTTTATGATGCTAGTTGGGAGATTTTGGGAAAGCACTTACAGAATCAGAATTGATGTGAGAAAGACAGTGACTGCAAGAAGTCTTAATATTAATTCAGTTTTTGTACTTGTCGCCGATACTCATTTGTGTCTCATTAGGACTTACACCTGTCTGTGTCAACATAAATTTATCTGAGGAAGTAGAATGAACTGTAATGCAGGTAATGCATTCCCTAGAAAACTCATGTTTTGTTCTTTGAGAAATAAAGGATAAATAAAGTAAAGTAAAATAAATTCTGTCTGGACAGATTTGAACTCTTATTATATTTCTTTAGCCACAATGGTGAAACAATTTTAAAAACTAATTTTAAAAAAGTACAGTTGGTGGAAATATAATTTTGGTGTTGTTGTTTTTTCATGTTTAATTAAACAGATAGCATTGGGCCCAAGCCACTAAAAAGTCTAAGGTGTGTCACTTTCAAATTAAAAACATTATTCTCTACATCCACTAATATTTGAATTTTCTGACCATGTTTATGTAGCTACGTACATTATTTATATTAGTTATATTATTATATTACTTCTGATTACACTTCTGTATCACAGTATTTCCTTGTACTGCAGTGTAAAGTGTCAGTCATGGTTTCATCTTAGTGTTTGACTCATCTCAGCCTCTATTTGAGTCTATGTTACACTGCCGTCAGACTATGTGAGAAGTTGCATAATTTTGCCTGGAGTGAGGAGCATGTTTTTTGAAAGTCAGAGAAAGTCAGTACTCTCACTCCAGTACAGCTAATACAGCTCCATCATGAGCAAACACGTTTAATTATAGCCTATTTGCTTTTTGGGTTAAAATAATTTCTTAATATGAAATTCAAATGATGTGACAATTAGAGATTAGACTAATACACACTGTACTCATAGTCACGCAATGCTGATGTTGTTAACATGAATAATTTGAGAATAAAGATTAACAATAATAATAATGATTTGCATGGTTTGATGTGATATGAGCTAATTGATCGTTACATTAAATCACCATTGGTAGCACGATTTATTGTAATGCTTTATTTCTTAGTTGGTCAGAACAAAGCGCAGAAGACTTGTTACTATACCCGTTCAGATGACATTATATGGTGAAAATTCTTATTTGGGTCATATTTTCCAAGACGTAGGCTAGAATCTGTGATAACTAAGTACAGTGAATTTGGTGTGGTGACTGACAGCTACACATTCACCTCAAAACAGATTCATCCATTTACATTACATTACATTTAGTCATTTAGCAGACTCTTTTATCCAAAGCGAATTACAAATGAGGACAATGGAAGCAATCAAAATCAACAAAAGAGCAATGATATACAAGTGCTATAAAAAGTCTCAGTTAGCTTAAACGCAGTACACGTAGCAAGGAATTTTAAATAATATAATAAATAAAAAGATAGAAAAGAAAAGGAATAGAGCAAGCTAGTTTTAGATCCGTGTCCATCCGTGATGGATCACAACCCAAGGATGGAATATAATTCCACAAGGAGCTGCAAAACTGCATATATTGACGCTTGATCATGACTTCTTGGCGTCGCTTTTTGATGTTCAAGGTACCCCTTTAGCAACATTTTTAGAAGCACAGTGTCCTCCATAGTTTCCGGTTGTTTTCTTAATTTAATGGTTTTCATGCATTTGTATTAAATATAAATAATTGTATATAAATTTATACCCCGATGTAACTCCCCACCTCCTACCCTAATCCTACCCACTTTTGAACAATATAAAACATGAAATAACAGTACAGTAAAACAGTAAAAGAGTACAGTCACATGTATTTATTGCTAAAACCAACCATAAACAAGCAGAATAAAAGCATTACAAACATGACGTGTTGCATTCCAAGTCTTCTGAAGCCATACGATACCTTTATGCGAAGAAGAGAGTAAATCATAAGGTTTTAATCACTTAAAATGATCTCGCTCTGTTAACGTGCTCACATTACATCTCACAAAAAAAGATACTTGTAAGAATTACAGAAACCTCAGACACTTTGATCTTCTGAGACATATAATAGACACACAGTGAATTAACATACAGACATCTGTTCTCACATCTCACTGAGAGAAAATGCAGGAATCGCCTCTCTCACATATGCAACAGGTCCTTCTCCTCCCATTCCTTCCCTTCACATAGCTCACTCAGAATGGTCAATAGTAGAATATAATGGTCTACATTAATGCAAGTGATATTTACATTCATGTTTGTGTCATTTGAATTGTCTCAGGGTAACTGGTATAATGGTCTCAATTTTACAAAAGTTTATTTAAATATAATATAGATCCTAAGAGTCGAGATATTTTGATCACTGTGATGGGAGTGCCATTTTCCAGTTTATTTGACTCAGTTGCATTAACTATGGGGGGCTAGTCATAGTCAGCGGTCATAACCGCTGGTTATTGTCTCAGCTTTAATTAGGTGTATGTAGTTATATAACTGTCAGGGGCGAGACAGGTAGTGCTAGCATAACCACTGATTATTGTTTGAGCTTTAATTAAGTTGTAACTGAGGGGGACTACTAGTCATAACCTCTGGCTACTGTTTAGACTGGTTAGTTTGTGATCGTGGGGCACACGTAGAAGAACGGCCGTCGTGGGGCACCCTGAGCGACATAGATTCCTAATGAACGAGTAAAATAAAGTAAAGAGTTAAATTAGAATAATCAAATGTCAGAAGAATAACAATAATAATCAGAGACTGACAAAAAAAAACAATTTGCCTTTCAACCTAAATTCAAGGTTATAATTAAAATGGAGTCAGATTAAATAATAAAATGGAGTCAGATTTGAGTTTAACCTAAATTGAATAACTCTACGTGCTGAAAGACTGAACACGTAGGAAACCTTCATCCAGCACCGGATACCTTCCTTGGGCCAAGTGGCACCCTGAGCGACATAGATTCCTAATGAATGAGTAAAATAAAGTCAGATTAGATAATAAAATGGAGTCAGATCAAATATTGAAATGGACAGAGACAGCACACAGGATTTACACGATGGACTGAGATTGCGATCACGTCTATTCCTCTCACAAATCAGTCTTTTTACCTCAAAAGACTTGGAATATTAATATTTATTACATATTTCTTATATTTGTTATATATTGTATCTTATTGACAAATGGTAGGGTTACCTGCTCATAAATATGTAAATAATGTACAAGTTATATAAATAAAACTGTTGTGACTGTTTACATTGAAAAATCACACCCCAAAATATATACAATAATGGCAATATTATTGCCAAATATATAATTTATTCATGACGATAAGCCTTTTGAGTCGGCATATTGAAACTAAGGGTTTCTTATTTAAAGCAATGGATGACTCTGCATGACGCATGAATGATGACAGCATTTCTGAGAAAATCATAACAGTAATAAATCTGGTAAATTCAAAGGAGCAAAATCCATCATGTAAATAAAGCGCCTCTTTACTGATTATCTTTCTACTATATAAGAATTTAGCTATGAGTCAGAAAACTGCTTTGTTTCATCTGCTGATACTATTTCAATCATTTATCATCCTACAAAAATGTATTTTGGTTTCACAGAAGTGAAGTCACACCAACCTTGATCGTCATCTTCCCTGCTGTAGTGACTGTGACTGGTGCTGAGTTATTAATTTTACTCCAGCAAAATGAACAACAGGAAGAAATGTGAGGAAAATAAGCAGGAGGAAATGAATAGTGTGATTCATTGTCATGCTACACATGTCTCCCAAAGATTCCCTTCACAACAGCATTGAGTGTTGTAAGGAGAAAGTGAAGAGAAGAGGATCAAACATGCAGATGTATCCTCTTCAAACTCGCTCTGAAGTTCAAAGAAAACAAAGTAAAATTGGAAAACATGGTTTGGCACCAGTTACTTTAATTAGTTTTCTTATTTTTGATTCCTCTTAATAAATTTGGCAGGTGTAGTGATGTATCATAAATGAGGAGGCTAAACTTTGCCACCAGATATTCTCACAGGTACTGAGATATCTACTTGAAAGAGAAGAAGACACTTAAGATGCTGCGATTTCTGATTCATCACAACATTGGATGCTTTTTGGATTCCAAGCAGTTTGCCTGAATCAGAGATCTCATGAGGTAACCTAAATTAGAAAAAAGGAAGTCAACCATTACAAGAAGAGGAGGCCTAAAATATTCAAAGATGTGTCCTTTACATGCATCTGACAACAAAATGAGCTTAGAAGATAGTTTTGAGTCAGAGTTTCCTTTTCCTCATATTGAAGTATAACTGTATTTGTAGGTTCTCAAGAACAGGTCTTGATCCTCTAGTTTAAAATTCAACGCTTGCTGTGTTTGCTTTGTTAGTTTCTTGAGTTTGCTGTAACGTTTGTTTGTTTGTTTTTTGTTTTTTGTTTTGCTGTTGTACAGCACAATCCGGTATCTTGCTTTAAGTTGCTAAGCCCACAGGACTACTCTGTTTCCAGCCTTCCTCTAGAAGAACAAGCAGATAGAGGAAAGCCCAACTGCAGGCTACTGTACAGAGCAAAGCAAACAAGAGGGAATTTAAAATCATCTACAGTCTGCATGGGGCAAGATCTCTCACTTTCCCTCTGTCTCCTTTTGACCAGTGCACATCCATCTCTTCTTCATGTTTGCATTGCAGCTTGACTTGACTTTAGCTGGAAGGAGCCTCTATTCAAATGCTATTAATGGTTTCCACATAGGCTTTGCTCTCTTTATACACTATATGATCTGCTGAGCCAAACTTCAGTGGAATTTGAAATGCTGTAATCAGTGGTTCCACTTTCCTGATTTCAGGATGATTTAGGGTTAGTTACTGCTGCTGCAGCCACGGCTGGATGATCAGAAATGCAGAGTGGCAAAGAAAAATCTAATTTATTCTAAAACATACAGTATAAGCATATATTTACATGAAATGAATGATTATTATAAAATAATTATTTTTGTTGATGTTGTTGTGCTTTTATGTTGTGTAATACCTCCAGTAGGTATTCTATTTTCAGTAACATGTGCTTGGATGATTTCTGAGATTGCAGAGCATTTTTATCTTCTATCTTTCTATTTTTATCTAAAATATTGTAAAATTACAAGTATACTTACGTACAAAAGTTTGGGGTAAGTAAGATTTTGTGTGTGTGTGTGCGTGCTGTGTATTGTTAGCTATGCATCGAGATGCGTATCACATCGGCCTCAGTAATGGAGATGCACATCCCTAATATATATATATATATATATATATATATATGTGTGATATGCATCTCAATGCATAGCTAACAATATGATACAATGAAGATACATATAAAGCAGCTAGCGTTGCGATGAAATGCGATACGATACGATTCACCCCTATTACGTTGCAGTGCGATCTGATTTCATATCGATGCGATTCGATGCGATATGATGCAATGGAAAAAAATATAATTCCTATTATTTTTTTGGTTCAGACAGACAGCAAATCATAAATTAACTTACGTTTCTTCTGAATTCTAAAACCTCAAGGCCTGTTTCATGACAAGTTTACCAAATAGGCCAGGCTTGACTCATTATTGTCAAATGATTTGGTTCCATAAAGCAAATTTAGCATAGATCAGCCTCAGTAACTGTGGCAACTTATGCTGGGAAACTAACCTGGTCCAGGGCAGGCTAGCTATCAGGCTAAGCTGAGCTCCTCTAACACTGAACAATAGGAATGCAATGATATTAACACTTACTCTCTCACATACTATAGCCATGCAGCAGGTCCTTTCTGTCCATATGCTGCGAGGCCCCCTCAAGTACGTCAAATATAAAAAAATCATAAAATTGCGTCCGACGGTTTTACACAACGGTCTTTTACTGTGGCGACATTTCCATGCCCCGAAACGTGACACTGAACAAAACGAAATGTGATTGGTTCAAAACCTGTAATCATTTCTTTCTTCTGTTGAACATAAAAGAAGATACTTTGAAGAATGTGGGTAGCCAAACAGTTTTTTGTTCCCGATGACTATAGTATTTTTTTTCTCTACTATAGAAGTTACTGAGGACCAGAAACTGTTTAGTTACTCACATTCTTCAAAGTATCTTCTTTTGTGTTCAACAAAAAAAAAAAAATAACTTTATGCAGGTTTAGGAAAAACATCCCCATGCTTCTAAAGGCGTAGGTCTATTATTTTTTATTGAAATTCGGATAGCCTGTTAATATAATGTCCCATATATTATCAGAGCTTATTTTAATTGTGATTATTTTGGCTCACATTTAACAAAAACCCACAAATTCTCAACAAATTAGGATACTTCATTAATGCATTGTTGGCCTTCTGGAAAGTATGTTCATTTACTGTACACGTACTCAATACTTGGTAGGGGCTCCTTTTGCTTTAATTACTGCCTCAATTCGGCGTGGCATGGAGGTGATCAGTTTGTGGCACTGCTGAGGTGGTATGGAAGCCCAGGTTTATTTGACATTGGCCTTCAGCTCATCTGAATTTTTTGTCTCTTGTTTCTCATTTTCCTCTTGACAATACCCCATAGATTCTCTAGATAGGTTTAGGTCTGGTGAGTTTGCTGGCCAGTCAAGCACACCAACACCATGATCATTTAACCAAATTTTGTGGGCAGGTGGGCAGGTGTGGGCAGGGCAGAATCCTGCTGGAAAATGAAATCAGCATCTTCAAAAAAGCTGGTCAGCAGAAGAAACCATGAAGTGCTCCAAAATTTCTTGGCAAACGGGTGCAGGGACTTTGGTTTTCAAAAAACACAATGGACCAACATCAGCAAATGACATTGCACCCCAAATCATCACAGACTGTTGAAACTTAACACTGGACTTCAAGCAGCTTGGGTTATAAGCTTCTCCACCCTTCCTCCAGACTCTAGGACCTTGGTTTCCAAGTGAAATACAAAACTTGCTCTCATCTGAAAAGAGGACTTTGGATCAGTGGGCAATAGTCCAGTTCTTCTTCACCTTAGCCCAGGTAAGATGCCTCTGATGCTGTCTGTGGTTCAGGAGTGGCTTTACAAAAGGAATACGACAACTGTAGCCAAATTCCTTGAGACATCTGTATGCCTTGACCCCAGCCTCAGTAAATTCCTTGTGAAGTTCACTCAAATTCTTGAATCAATTTTGCTTGACAATCCTCATAAGGCTGCAGTTCTCTCGGTTAGTTGTGCATCTTTTTCTTCCACACTTTTTCCTTCCACTCAACTTTCTGTTAACATGCTTGGATACAGCACTCTGTGAACAGCCAGCTTCTTTGGCAATGAATGTTTGTGTCTTACCGTCCTTGTGAAGGATGTCAATGATTGTCTTCTGGACATATGAATTGGAGCATTTTTGTGAGCCAAAATCATCACAATAGAAAGAACCAAAGACTTAAACTACTTTGGTCTGTGTGCACTGAATTTTTTTAATCCATGAGTTTCACAATTTAAATTTAATTACTGAAATAAATTAACTTTTCCATGACATTCAAATTTACTGAGATGCACCTATACCTACATAATAAATTAGTCATTTGACATTTTGACAAAAAATAAATAAATAATAATAATAATAAATTAATAATTATAAATAATCTAATTTAAAATAACAATATCAGTGTTTTATGCTGCAAGTTTACATAGCCTACTTGAGCATGCTTTCAAATGATTTATTGAGAAAACTGATTTAGTATATTGATTATTTGTGTCCTTGCTTTTTTTGGGGTCGGTTAATGAATGGGTGTCCTTTATTTTGCCTTGCTGAAGGTGGCAAGGCTGCATTTGTTGAATCAAAAAAGTACAAACAGTAATATTGTAAAATATTTTGTGTTGTTCAAAGATTACATTTTTTATCACAATTAATTGCATTATTATCTGAGATTAAATGCAATTAATTGCATTGTTATGCACAAAACTAATAATGCATTCAAAAGTACTGTATTGTGCATTTTTCTCATTTAAAGTAGGCCTACTGCTATATGAACAAACACTTTAAATAAATGAGGTTCTTTTTAGACCAGTGTTCCTTTTACATAGTAGCAGTTAAAATATTTATTGTAGCCTAAATCTTAACTTATAACATTAATGTAATAAAATTAAATATAACACAAGCCATTTGTCACTACCAGGACATTAACGGTTTTATAAAAAATATTTTATAGTTTGTTATAGAAAAACAAGTTATGCTCAAAGTCCAGAACCTCGATCATAACATTATAACAGGCACCTTCCTATAGACCCCTTAAAAGTTTGTAAACATTGCAACGTCTCCGGGTGGGCGAACCTTAGCTGGAGGCAAAAAGAGGCCCGCACGCAATGTTGACGTAAGCGTAAGCTAGCACGTTTTTGGAGGGATTTATTAAACATGGATGCAGAAGAAGGTTCGGAACTGTCCGAATATGTACAGACCCTGACTCTGCGGGACCGTGACAGCTATTTTTTTTTTTATTAACTCTCGAGGATGGAAGCATGCTACCTGACCCGTATGCCATACGGCCATGTTAATTACTTTTGGGTGGTTTGGGGAATTTTGTCAAGGCTTATTTTGTAATATAACTTATCGCTGGGCTAACTATGAATAGCAATGTCTATTATTTTAAGAGAACATTCAAAGGAAAGGACACACGTCTATCGCTGTATGTTTGTTTAACATTTAAACTAGCTAGTGCGCTAAAGGTTGGCGACTTTTCACTTATAAAACAGAAACTTGCTGATTTACTAGATAAAACCAACACACCAGTTCATATGCATAGATTATTTTTCCTGATATGAAGTGTGCACTGCAAACACGATCATTATTTATGATCATCTCTGTCCAGTCTGTACGCCGTATTGCATTCAACCACAATTGTCTTCTTGATTTCTGTGAAGGAATGTCTGCCGGGATCCGGTAAAACTTTAGTTTTGAAACAAAAGTGCTGTTCCTTCTATTCTGGCAGCCAAAAACACAACAAGAAGGCATTTTAAAGTCAAAACCTCAAACTTTTAGCGCACCTGCTATGAGTTCTGCCTTATGTTTTGCCTCCTGCTAGAGCGGTGACGTCACAGTGACGTAGGCGATTAAGGGGTCTATTAGAGACCTGCACGATTGCGGGACCCATCACAGCAGAGTGCGGCGCAGGACAACACTTGATGGGTGGGTAGAGACTCGTGTGCAGGATTTGGGAGAATAATTAGGGTATGCCCTATGTGCTATGTAGTCACTAGGCGTGAGTGTGAACTAGTGTGAATGCTCTGTTTAGCAGTCCCTGGTTCGGTTGGAAGAAGTGGGCAAGAGCGTGGTTCAGTTACATATAGATCAGTGAGTGTGAGAGTTAACTGTGCTGGAGTGCAGATCTTCTGATATGTGCTGCATGATTGCATGAATATTTCTGAGCCACAAAAGTGATAGATTTTTAAAGCAATATATTGTGAGAGGGACGTGTTACCGTTTCCCATAAGACTCAAAATAATACACCATAAAGTTAACAAAACAATTCAATCCACTGTGTTGGGCGAGAGTGCTTCTCTGCTGTCTTCACGTGCTATCAGAAACTTATTTTCAACTTATAAAGTAACGATTACGAGTTCGTTGCATTCTTTTCTGTTAAAAATAACAGTAGACAGTGGTTTGTGAATGCTGATGCTTAGCCTAAATAATTTGATTGGGAGCATCCCCTCCAGTGATACATGTTTTTTCTGTATGTGTATTCAGAGCCAGTGAGCAACACATTTTCATAATAATAAAAAACTGCGTTAACATGCGATCAATTAATAAGTTAATGCGATAATAACGCATTAACTTGCCAAGCAATAAAAATATTGTTACAATTTGATTACAGCATGAATTTATCAAGATTTATTTAAGATTTTTATTATGAAACACAAACAGCTTTAGTTTGCTCTGAGTTACTACTATAAGTGAGCTGACAACATCTTTTTAACATATAACTTCTGTAAAACAGTTTTCAAACACATAGATTCTCCATAGTCTGAGAAATGAGCAAACACATGGAGTAATTGAATCATCTTCAGTCAAACTGGATTGGCTATTGCTCATCATTGCTTTCTTTGTAGTCAGTGTAACTGTTTTTCCATGTCTTTCACCTGCAAAGGTCTTGCTACTGTAGTTTTTTGCAAGCGTCTTTGTTCTTTGCTCTAAATTTTAGTTTGAATGTATATTGGTTGGTTTACTGGGTTACTCTGATACAGTACATCTGAAAGACTGTGAGATGATGACTGGCTCTGGCTGGAGGAGACTGTGGCCTACAGGCATTATAAGAGGTGGAGCACTCACCTCTGCTTTTTCTTTGTTGGATAGCCTTAAGTGAACCTGAGATTGCAGAGGGTACCAACATGAATTAGACTGAAGTGCAGCAACTCACCCTGGTCTCATATTGCCATCATGGGGGAAAAAAGTTACTAAGTAACCTCCAAGAAGGAATGAGAATAGCCAGCTCTTAATGTGGTTTCAGTGCTGATCCCAGGTTTTTTCTTCGTTACTGTCTCAGAAGTGCGCTGTAATGTGGGCACTGCTTTAAAATGGCACATCGGTCATGAGTCCAGTAGAGGCTCCTGGTGTCAAGCGCATTACAAAATGTTCTTTAGAGCGATTCTAAGACGATTCTTATGGGGGCTGTTTTCAGTAAACATGGAGATAAATCTCTGTATGAGAAAACTTACTGAATACAGTGACTGTGTATCTCCCACTGTGGTGTTCAATAGGGCAATCGATAAATCAACAGAACCATGAACCATGAACTATAAAGCAGTGGAATGATGTGGTGACACAGGGGTTTTATGACTTCCATAGTTACTGATATAATGAAACACAATAAGCAAGAGCAACAAAAGCACAGGATAATCTGTGCGCTATGAAGTCCACAATTCTGTCTTAAAGAGGATGTTGGTACCTCGGTTAAGCTTTTGTCTGTGATGTTGGAAGTACAAAAACTGAGGTTTTCAGAAGAGGATTAGGGCTCAGAGATTCTGCCAGGGATGGTCTGTATTTTACTCATAATTGTCAGGAGAAATAAAAAGCACTACCAGACTGCCATCTGGGGAAAAAGAAAGTCTTTCTTTGTTCATCTCACTGCAATTCCATCAACCACTTTTTCCCTTCGGGAGTTTAGTTGCTATGGAAATTTAAAGTTGCATCTGTTTTGAAGTATAGAAGTATTTGTCTTTGTGTCAAGCATAATTCTGGATATGTGAATTCATATTATATTATATTATATTATATTATATTATATTATATTATATTATATTATATTATATTATATTATATTATATTATATTATATTATATTATAATTATATTATAATTATAATATATTATATTATAAAGATTTCATACAAATTATCAAATAGTCTTTGTTGGCCCAGAGCCTTACACTCATTAAATCCTCATCCTAATCTGATTGCTCCAAACAAATGGCATGTGCACAAAGCAAGCAAGTCAGAATAAACAAAACATTTTTTATGAAAATAGCATTATTTCAGTGCATAAACCCTATTTCATTGTTTCACAAAATGTTTCTATAAGTAATAAACCTGAAGCCTTTAGGCTGCCTCTGCAGTTCCATCCATGCTTTCATATTTCAAGATCATTTATGACAAATTTGTTTTTTGAAGATAATACAGTTGGGTCACTAGAAATGTTCTAATTGGGTATGTAGGGTGATAAAGTTTCAAATACATTCTCCAGTGGGCGGTTAAAATGTGGAGAAAAATGGGTAAATATTAAGCACAAATGTTATTTGTCAACTTTCAATCAAACATCCAAATTTTGTATTACTTTAATGTGTTCATTGTCTCTGCTTAAATGAATATATGGCATGACAACTGTTTGTATCATCTTAGAACTGTACATTATTTATTTAATTTTTTTTATTTCCCTCATAAAATTCTGTTATATGTCATGGCATTTTTAAAACGACAAAATGTATATAAAGGTAACTTTCAAATAAACCGACAGACTGCAATTTATGGTATTCCCCTGATTTATATTAGAAATAATTATATCATTTAGAGGATGCAAATAAAATATGCAAATAAACAGCTTTTACAAGCAGCAGGCAGCCAGGAGTCAGCCAGGACATAAATACATTCCTCTAACAGAGCAGAACTAACAGATGTAGTAAAAGCTTTATGCCATCAGAAATTATTGGACACTATTACATGATGCAAGTCAATATACCATTTGACATCTGTCCGCAGATTCTAGCAATGCTGTTACCATAAAAGTACTGGATGGTTTTATTGGTTAAATGGTTCCCTTTGTACGCTGTACAAGAGTAAAGTTACACCCAGCCATCTAGCAAAGTTTGTAATGAGGATGACAGTGATATCTCATTTCTTGCAATTGTATGCAAATTGGTATATGTCAGGAACTACTCCCATGTTGCAAAATGACAGCAAAAGATCTTCTTACCCACTACGGCTTATGGTGGACAGACTACAAAATCATAATGGAAACAAATTCCTTGAAAACATACAAAAACAAGCTATATTTCCGATCTCATTTGTCCGAATGAAACTCCCCCCTTCCCTCAGCCAATTACTGGAAAATGATAAGCCTGGCATTTCTTCAGAGGTCACCGGGCAAAGAAGAGAGCTCATCAGACAAGCAGGATGTGCTGGTGTTATATATGAACCAGCAATGTGTATTAGGAGACCAGCAACTCAATCACATCGGGTGCCCTCAAGGCAGACGTTTGGCCCTAAATGTCTTCCGAAGGAACATGAAAGTTGGATTGAAGTGCCTGACAGACAGAGATAATAATGACAGTTTGTGCTCACAATGTAAAATCCACAAAATGGTTTCAAGAGGCCAGGCTTTTGGTGAGCTTTGCATGTTATTTTGGGCAAAACATGCCGTAATCGAGAAGGCGTAAATTGAAGTTTTTGAACAAGGGCGGTCTTGATTGCCTTTCGGATTAATTCTGTTTTGCAGCTCATTTGCGCATTTAACACTAGATGACCTTACTTGGCTTCGCAAAATAATCCTTCAGCAACAGTCTTAAGAAGATTTTTGTTTCATCAGCCATTGACTGTGTGACTTCTCACCAACCATTTGAACTGATGACAGGTCTAATCTTCGAAAAGATTAAAGGAATTGTCTTGAATTTGCCTGGATCACCTTGTCAGAGCAGAACTAATTAGAGCTACTTGCTAAAGCTTACTGCTACACCTTTATAATTCCATGAACTTCAGTGTTTTTATCAAACCTTTTTAAAGGAAAGTAGAGAAGTTCAAGTTACAAAAATAAATACAAATTTAGAGGCAGTCAAATAAAATATTCAGTCAAGACCTTTTTAGATGGATTTTCTCTGCTGAAAGAAAGTATTAGATTTTTGGTCACTGATTAAAAGAAAGGAGATGCACTGCTTTGGTATGATACAAAAGGATCTGAAATAAAAAGCATGATATAAAAAGAAGCTAGATTCATTAAACATGATACAAAATTCAAGAAATAAAAGCAATAAAAGAGAAAAACAGCATCTGTGCTAGTCTTGTACTTAGTTATTTTTAGAGTGAAATTAGAACTTTTATTTGCAGTGATGTCTTAGTGGAAAACTGAAGTCCTGTCAATTAGAGTTTCCTAGCAGAAATTCTTGTAGTTTCATTTCACTGCCTCATTATTTCTTTCTGCTCTAGACATACATGACGGATAGCTAATCAGCAGACTGTCAGGAAGTTATCAAGCAGCTTATTGTTTTAATTATCTCTTTTTTCATGGCTATGGTTTCCCAGAATCCAAAGCAAAAGCTTCATGAGCTGGAGACTGATTCTTTATGTGGCTCATTTTCCCCCTGATTTACTCTTTGTCATGCATATTATGTTGTAATTTTCTTTCAAGGTGGAAATTTGATTTAAAACAATTCTCCCAGCTGAGGCTCTGTTTCTATCTTGGTGATTCATTCATATTATTTAATAACATACTCGGAAAAATGTCTAGATTTGCCTGCATTAAATTTCACTGTCTGTCTTTGGATGTCACATGGAGGATATTGAATGTTTGGCTGTATTTCAAACGCAATCATGTTTTCCTCAGCTGGTTTTTTATATCTTTGCATACACATAAATATTTTATATAGATATGTACACCCAGAATCCTATTTTAGAACTGTATATTTCCTATGTGTGTGTGCATACACTCGTCAGCCACTTTATTAGGTACACCTGTTCGGCTGCTCAATAATGCAAATATCTAATCAGCCAATAACAACAACACAATTAATTCCGGCATCATCAACACAATCTGCTGAAGTTCAAACCAGGCATCAGAAGAGATTTAAGTGACACTGAACGTGGTAATGTATCTTATGATGGCTACGTCCAGCAGGATAACAATGCTAAGATTATCTCAAACTGTCTTCTTGAACATGATGATGAATCGTCTGTTCTCAGATGGCCTCCACAGTCACCAGATCTCAATCCAATAGAGCGCATTTGGGATGTGGTGGAATGGGAGACTGTGTGATGCTATTATGTCAATATGGACCAAAGTCTCATGAAAAAATTAGGGCAGTTCTGAAAGCAAAATAACCCAGTGTTAGCAAAGTGTACCTAAAAAGTTGCCTGTGAATGGATATAATACATTAATACACCTGTTCTATAGAATTCCATCACTTCTTTTTATCGGGTAGGATTTTGCTTTTCCATGCAATATTCTTCTCTTTGATATTGACCGTATTCATCCAAATCTATTTTCATGGAATCTGAAATGAAGACCTTTCTGAAGACATTACATTTTTAACATTCTGCCAACTGAGGAGACAAATAATGCTTATGTTAATGATATTCTTTTTACTAACTTTGATAACACAGCAAGCTCACATTTTGAACCAGTTTTGAACTGCTATGAACCATTTACATGCTTAAAATAAATTTTTTGGTTTCCCTCCTATTCCTAATGAGAGTAGTCCCATTTTCCAATATATTCTCTGAGTCTTTCAAGTCTACTCGACTCATACGAGAGGTCTTAAAATGTCACCATTTTCAAAGGTCAGGCATCCACTTACCCAGCAAAGACTGTAGTTTTGCTTGGTTAATTGGTTTACATCTCAGGGACTCGCTGCTCCATTAGCACTACAGAACTGCAATGATATTTATGAAACTCTTTGTATCTCAAACATTTTTTTAATGGCAGAACAATCTAAAATAAAAGGTTAGCACAATAGTGATTAAAAGACATCTTCTATTAAAGCTTTTTTAATAAAGGAGTGTATTTGTTTACTCCAAACATACAGTGTAACGCACCCAAATAAATTGATGATGACTGATCCTTTAAATATTATCCCATTTATTACCAACCTAAATATTATTTCAGTAGAAATCATAATCATTTTTTCTAACACAATTTTCACTCTTGCTGGTAACTTCAAATAAGCAAAATATAAGTGTATATAATAAGTTTTTCAATGTGCTTGACCAGCAAAGAAATAATACCACTTGTTTTTACATTTTTTCAGTCCAACAGAATCTGTGAATTAGTGATTCCAACAGACATTTTGTGACCCTTTTTTTTTTTTTTTTTTACTTTTCTATATTATCTAATGATATTTACTGCTATTCTTGATAAGAGCTTATTCTTCATTTACTTTACATATTATCTTTTCAGATTTGATCTGGAACTCTCAGTTCCTCTTTAAATTGCGTAATAAGCTCTAGTTGATATTTAATGGTAATTTCTAATGAAGAATCAGCTCTTTGTGCATAACTGGACAAGGCCAAAATGAAATGCATACTAATATCACTTAATGCAGCATTCACTATTATACTCTTTCTCTTTTAGATGACACAGGTCTTGGATACAGACAGCTCACTCCACAAAAGCTATTCACTCAAAGACCTAATTAATGGTTCTCTATCAGTAGTCCTCTAAAGACCCCTTCAGAAGTACCCATTTAAAGCATGTTTACTTGAATGATTGTGGGTTGTTTTAAAGTATTCCCATTCTGGGTGTACAAATAACTCTCCTGCAAAGATAAAATAAAGAATAATGAGGTAATTAAAACAAATATATTAATATTTACAATATTATGAGATGAAAATAAAAACATGGTTGTGTCACATACAGTCAAATTGTGACAATTCTGCAAGTTGTTCAATCTGTGTTAGCTAACTTTTTCGTCGTTCATTTATTGCTGTAAATAGTGTTCATCATCTGTTTGATTAAATCTTAAATTGATTTTTCTGTACATTTCTGCCATATGTACATTAACTGACAGTCACCACTGATAAGCTACTGTAAATATATTTTAGAAACATAATTTTTGCAACGATTTGTATTTTGAAGGGCGCTATACAATTAAACTAGAAATGGATTTAATTACTTCAACTCTGATTTATATATTTACCCTCTTGAAGAGCTAAAATAAGAGCTTGAACATTTAACATAAACAATCATGAAGTATGCCCACAAAAATATATATATATTTAATGCATTTTCTGTGCAATCACACATAATTACCTGCATGATTTACATTTATTCCACAAGAAAGTTTCTTTGATGACAGCATGATTGCATTTTTATGGGGCCAAACATATAGTTTAATATTCATTAAACACTGTATTGAGAGTCTTCAATGCACCCGCAAGAGGTTGATGCAAGACACCGGTACCTCCTAATGAGCTCAACATATCAATTTTACATCACAGTATCAATATACATGGGGCCATAAAGTAAGGTGCATAAAACAGTCCATTAAAGGCCAGCACATTCATGGTCATCAGTAGGACTTCTGAGGAAATTAGGCCGTGTCTCTCTTGCTGATGAGAGGAGGAAATGAGATCGAGCATGTCAGCAATCTTTCTGCCATGATAGCAGGTCATTAAGAAGCAGTCGGCACATGACTGACAAATATATTAAAGGAAAATGTCAGCGCTAATATCCTAACCACGTATTTATGGTCGTTCAATTGCATGTTTGTCAGAATTCATTCTCTTGAAATTGCCCCACTTCAGTTTAGACATCTAAAGAGGATACTGTATTGAATAAAGGAGCAGAGGGGATTCTCCCATCTCTTTCACAGCACATTTCACTGCATCAGGACTGCCTCCGGGCATGATATTGAAAATGGCAGATGAGAAAAGCTCTTATGGAGCTAAGAGCAAACCTGAGTCGAGGTGGCGCGTGAATGGCATGCCGAACAGTAATGACTTTCTCTTGACTCGCTGAAAGTATCCGGGCTGCCAGGCGAGTCCTTCGAGTGCTGTGCATGCATTGACTGACTGTCCCATGCTTCTCTCATGAATATTCTGTCTTTCTCTGCTGTGTTTTACCCGATGCTGGGAGACAACAAAGAGCACGGGACTGGAGAAAATGCTGCAGTCATTTGCATGGACTGCAAGTGGCATACCTCAAATAGTTTTTCACTTTCAGCCAGTGTCAAATTAGACACTGTCTTATTCGAGATGTACGAACGCATTATAGATTGATTGCATGAATGTCTCGGACCTTCATTTGTGGAACTAATGGACAGAGGTTCAAGCCACAATAGTCAAAAACACAGCTGCTCACATTCACTCCAAAATCAATGTGCATCTCTACCTGGGTCTTAACCTACATCAAGCCCAGAGGATCCGCAAGAATAGTTCTGATCTGCTGTGAATCATGTATTAACTAATTTTTGTCTGATCGGACCAGGCTTCATCTAGATGGCTGACGGTGTATAAAACAGCATTTCTATTCAGATTCACTCTGAAAACGAGTGAACAATACCATTGCAATTGACGATAACAAACGACAGGCAGCTTGCGATGTTCTAATAACCCCGGGTCACCCGCTCATCCTTGTAAATTGCTCATGTATAATGAAATGCATTGTTTATTCCTGCTGCAAAACAACATAATTATGCAATTCGTTTTCTGTGGGGTTCAAAATACTTTTTTAGCCTGGCAATTTGAAATACCGTATTTTCCGGACTATAAGTCGCACTTTTTTTCATAGTTTGGCTTGTCCTGTGACTTATAGTCAGGTGCGACTTATTTATCAAAATTAATTTGACATGAACCAAGAGAAATGAACTAACAGAAAACATTACTGTCTACAGCCGCGAGGGGGCGCTCTATGCTGCCAGAGATTCTGCTCAGTGCTCTTGTAGTCTACACTGAGCAGCATAGAGGGCCCTCTCGCGGCTGTAGACGGTAATGTTTTCTCTTGGTTCTTGGGTCTAAATAAATGTGACTTATAGTCCGGTGCGACTTATATATGTTTTTTTCCTCATCATGACGTATTTTTGGACTGATGCGACTTATACTCAGGTGCGACTTATAGTCCGAAAAATACGTAATGCAAAATCAAAGAGGGAGAGTTCAGCTGGAAAATGAGAATATCTAGATGCTGTAAAGGTGAGCTCACTGTGCATCATCTCTCCCTTCATCATCACTTTAAGTAGGTCCCAATGCACATCCTGTCTCTAATTAGCACCACTGGGGCTGTGAATCATTTGTAGCACACTGCGGAGCAGGCTTTTGATTCAGACTGACTGGGAACTCATTTACTGTCCATAAAGCGATGGGAAAAGTGTCATGCATGAATTGATGGAAGTTGTTGCATGATGTTTTTGATTTTTTTTCTTTCCGTTTCAGCAATTTCAAAACTCTTAAGTAGCGAAGTTAGGACTTTGCTGAAAGTCGGTTTATTTCTAATAATGAGTCATACCTCAGCCAGTGAGAAGATGTGCACGTTAATTTTCCATCTGAATTCACCCTAATTGATTTTTTTATGCATAAAAGGGGCTCATCATGAGGAAGTTCATTTGAATTCATCATGAAACCTTCTATTTAATCTCTAGATTTTCATATCTCTTTCTTGTCTTCACAGAGTTGATATGGCTAATGCAACTAATGTCTCAGAGTGTTGTTTTCATCCTTAATTTGAGTACAAAGGTGGACTTTTATATGCCTATATGTTCTGCAGTATATCAATGCTGTGATAGCAAACAACCCTGAAAGATAAGAGAACACAGAAGGTAGACTACAAATAAAAAAAATATATAATAATACATTTTTCACATTACAGACAGGTTAACAGCCTAGTTTGGCCATTTTTTGATGTATTGTGCTGGTGGAAGGGAAATCAGGAGTGTAACTCGGAAGGGAAACTCCCACCTGCACTGGATCTATGTGGGACTCTCAAGGCGCAGTCAGGCCTGAGAGACCTCAGAGCAAAGACAAACATTTGTCACATCCTTGAACCAATGCTAATCAAACATGTGCTGTCACAAAACTACCTACACAGCAGAATACAGAGTGGAAGAGGATATAATGGAGTATCTGTTTTTCTACATAAGACATGACATCATACCACATGTGTCCATAGGGTCATGAACTTCTGAACACGTGTAATATATGCTGCCCTCTCCTTCCGAATATTATCATCAAGGGAGTCATGGTGGCATCATTGTCTTAGTAGGAGAATTAGATTTTTGTGGTGGAAATTACAGCACAACAATGAGACAATTTATATATTATACACTATGAGACATACAGTAAATAATATGTATTACTGTTCAAATGTGTGGGGGTGATTTAGATTTGTTAAAGAAAATAATGCTTTTATTCTGCATGTTTCAATTAAATTCATGACAAGTAACAGTAAAGGTATTGATAATGTTATGAAATATTTCTATTTTGAAAAATATAAAGCTGTTTTGACCACTGATAAGAAGAAATGTTTCTTGAAAACAAAATGAGCATGTTAGAATAATTTAATTCTTCTTCAGATTATTATAGTTTTAAATGTAATAAAAATGTAAAACAAATTTAAAATCAGTTTTCTTTACCAAGAAAGTGGCAAGATGAAAACCACTATTTTCTGTTTAAAACTTTCAGATAGCATCTTTAGGTTATAATAACATTAAAAGTTTAAATCCAGGTTTTGATTTTCAAAGATTACACAAATTTTTTATTTATTTTTCTCATAATGCAATAAATCCATTGAATCAATATGAAAGTTATTTTCATTTTGAAACTGATGAAAATTCACATCATACAGTAGTAAGTTTATCCACATATGACAGCCATCATAATTATCCATAATTATGACAACATCACATTAGACCACAAAAAATTCCAAAATGACATTTCCCCTTACATTCAACTTCCAAATGTGCAGTCATCTTTGCCATGTTACATTCATTTAGTTGACAAGTGCTATGTGCTGTCTTAATAAAAACATAAATGGCATTATCAAAAACACTAATACTGACAAGCTATGCAATATCATAGTATATAGTATAATATAGTGTTCAAAATCGAATGTGTTTCATCTAATGAAGCATACAGCATAGAACCGGCTTTACTGACAAGATGCGCATAGAAATCACATGTGATTGATCATGCAGCCCTTGTTGTTGATCACAAAGTACAAAGTAAATGAGGAAAACTAGGATGCCAGGTGTATTCAAAGCACTGTCATGACTGTCTAGAGTGCGTGGAATGGTGCGCTGTGATTGTTGATTGTTACTGAAAAAAAACAGGAGACTGGCGTTTGTCATGGTTTGGAAAAAATAGGAGAAAACATGACCTAATAACTCTGCGAATATCACATTTTGCATAAATAAAAAAATTAACTTTACAATACCGACCAGATACAATACTATATATTAGTGATGCGCGGGTCGGCTTTTTTTCCAACCCGCGGGTCCCGCTTTTCTGAAATTATTTGGCCCGCCCCGCAAATAAAGTAAAATATCTTGACCCATCCAGACCCGCCCCGCGCATTGGGGACATCACGGAAGTTACGTTGCTACTTACCTTCGTATTGTAACCTTTTCAAAGAACCTAATAAAATAAAAAGCGCATCCGCAGCTCGTGAACAGCTCTGTGAACTGTTTCATCCTGTCAAAGAGTTACTCAAGATGTGACGGAGCATGTGATTTGTTGAATGTAGTGAACGCATACGATCTTCTCGTAGGTGAACGAGTTGAATGAACTGATACATCTGGTTTGAGAACTAAATGAACGAGAGTATACAGTGTGAGTCAGCCAAGCATGTAAATCTCGATCAGCAATCAGCAGATACAAAGCGCAGTTATAGGTAGCCTACTGTGCACATACGCTTGTTTTCATATTTAGCATACAGAACATAACTCCATGTTTAATCCCCAATTTAATAATGTGAATATATTATATATGAACTGTCTGATTTAATGCGATCATACACACACTGTAATAAAGCCAGGGTTACCCGCAGGGCCCGTGGGTTATGAGACGACGACCCGTGCATCACGTTCATATATATATATATAAAGTTCAAGATTTAAAATCTGGATCTGTGACAAGAAAGTTTGAAAAAACAGCAATAATAAAAGAAAGCATGTTAAAAAAATCTGATAAATTAGATTTTTTTTTTTTTAATCAACATCTGGGAACAGTGTTGCTGTTCAACAGTTTTGAATTTGAATGTGCAGGTAAAATTGTGTTTGGCTGAGTGATCAAAATTTGGGCTGATTTTGGGTTAGTTTCTTCAGTTTTTTGCAGGAATGGCAGGGTTTTGGTGAGCTTTTGGGCTGGAAATCGTCCATCCAATCTGGCAACACTGCCTGAGAAATGAAGGTATCCAGATTTGAAGGAATACCAATATTACACAAAGATGTTGAAGCATGTTAATATCATCCCCACAGTTTCAACTAAAAATCAACAATGTGGGACACAGATCTTCATCCATTGTTTTATTTCATTCAGTGTAAAGGCCCATTACATGTAGTACACAGATTCCCCCTCACATTCTGCAGCAGCAAATATTCAGTGAATGAATTATAGCCCAAGACTTTCATTTCACATATCTCAATTGAATTAATGTGCTTCTACCTGGAGGATCATTAGCATCATCCTGAAGGCCTTCCTCAGTACAGTGGACTAACCCTCATTTACACTTTCATTGCGACTAAAAATGCAGGTAAAATTGTAACAATTATCCGCCTCTGTTCCTTGTGACCCTGAGCAAGTTCATTTTAGTAAAACTAATTCCAGGGGCCTTGGGCTACCATGAGACATTTACCTCAGAAATAATTTCTTGTGACGGGTTTTGTTGTTTTGCAGGTTGAGAAGTTCAGCCAGGCGATGAACTGGTAAGAATTGCATAATGAATTCTGTGAGACTACTTTTTGGGTTAGACTACTTATGACTTGTGACAAGATTTCTGCATGCTCTACTTTTAGCTGCGAGCAGCTTAATTTTGAATGGGAATTTGATAACTGCCCTTTCTTTAGGCAGTGCAGGGATTAGTGTAGGGATTATTGCTTTAAAATCCCAAAGTCATGATACATTATACATTGGTTTGATGTGTCAGACTTTCTTTTTTAAAAGAATTGTATGGTTTTTGTGCCTTTAAAGGGATCTGATAGTAAATTTGATAGTGATAGCAGTGACAGAAAATGATAATGAGAAGAGGACGATATGGATTTATATTTACATTTAGTAATTTACCAGCAACACTGTAGCAATTTTCAGCAAGTTTCCCATGTGCATTAAAAATTGAGAACCCAACCCAACTATTTATTATGATTAAAAATCATATTAACAGTTTCATGGGTTTAGCTTGTTTTACATTGAAAGTCGCTGGAAAATTAAAAGCATGCTCACTTTCTCTACCCACATTTTACACTCATTCAATGAAAAGCTCTTAAAGAAGTGTTAATTTAGAGCTCAGTTACTGAGCATCAGTATAACTGTCATGAGCAGGGCTCTCATCCAGCCCTGAATCATCACTCTCCAGTCTGAAGCATCTCTCAGTATGACAGCGGGGAATCTTTAACCTCCACCCTTAACTCCCTCATGAAGTCTGTCAGCCGCTTCAGGTGTTGAAGTGTGATCTCCACAAGGTGCTCAGATAAACAAACATTCAGTTTGATTCACAACTAGATCACACAGAGTAGTCTAATTCCCACACTCTAAGAAAAGACTGGAAAAATACAGCCCGATGTACTGTGTTCATATGAAGGAATTAACGGTTTTCCAATTTTTTGAATTACGCATTTTGTTGTGTTTTGGGTTTGAAAAATGTCTGAAAACAATAAAATGTGTTTAAAAAAAAGAATATACATTTTCATTTGACTAATTTATAAGGTATTGTACCGGGATGTCTAATTTTTTATTGACTTCAGGCATCAGGCATCTGGTATGTTATATAATATATTTACAACCTCTTCGCCACTTTTATAGCATCTTCTGACATATGGGAAAATGTTTCCCCAAGAGCTATAATTACAGAATTCTTGTCCACCCTGCGTTTGAATCAGCTCCACTATATCCCCAGTCAAGACACATAGCTGAATCAATAATAACACTGATCCAGTAGAATTTATTAATTTTTTCTGAAATTATTTTTTTATTATTATTAGCCTGACCTTTGCATGACCTGGTTAGTTTTATGCCACATTTGCAACAAAAATAATCTTATGCAAACTTTTTTAATTGAATTTTTAAATCATACGACCTTCGCATTGCTAAAAAATAGAGACCACCTGCATTCTTGTGTCAATATTGAGAGAATAGTTTTGTTTTATTTAGCTGCCTTTAGCTGAATCCATTTTAACTGAGGTGAAAGTGTCTCATCTTCAATTAAATCATGTGTGTGCATATGTGTGTTGCTGTTAAGCTATAAGATATGCAACCCCACGGCTTTCGATGCTGAGATGAAAGCTTCTTGAGTGGCATGTAGTCGTGTGATTGGAGACTTGGGGTTTGATCTTGAAAGGAGGTACCAGTAATGCATTCAGTAGATGTGAAGCCTCCAGAGAGACCGCTCAAAGCAGCAGGGATTATACAGTATATCCACCAAAAAAGCCCTATTGTAAAATGACAGAGTACACTCAGTATGGGACGGCTTAGTGTAATGGTGCATATCTAGAAAAGGTCACATTGTTAGAACCATGAATTATACACAGCTGTTCTCTCTTATTGTGTGCATACATATTCCACCCTGTCTACCCTGTCGAAGTCAGTCAGATTTTCCTGTCTCTCTGGTGTACGTGAGGCGCGATGAGCTTGCTATCAGTGGCAAGTGTCACCATCCGTCACCGTAATGGTTTCATAAGCAAACCTTTCACCTAGAGCGGTCCAGTCACACTCCAGGTTAAAATGTGGGCAGAAAACTTTGTAACCTTATGTTCAACAAAAGCCTCTAATGAGTAAAGGCTCCTTTTACACAGCTTCTTTGAAGTGTGTATGTGTGAGGAAAATTATGGTTCCTGAGTGTGAGTGGTGTGAGTGTGTTGTTGCGGTCTTTTTCTGAGGCTTGGTTTTCCACACTCCATTACCTTTTTTCATCTGCATTCTAAGCTCTAATGACCAACATGTCAAGATTTGGCTGGCTAGATTGGTTTAATTTTGGTGGATGCCATAACAACACCATTATGGAAGGAAGAAGTATATCTGTCCATGGACAACAATTTAAAACTAGCCTCTATTTTCTGCAAACATTTGATTATTTGTTAAAATTTTATGCAAGAGTTATTTCTAATCTTCATATTTCAGTGGTTTGGAAAAATAGTCAGTTTTTGTTGTGGTGGGCGATATGCCAAAAATATATCACAATTTGTTTAGAAATATCACAATTCATTATTTTATCACAATTCTTTATCATGTTGGTTCCCTTTCAAGGGAACTTCGAACTGCGTCCTCTGAGGGGACACTATGGGGAACACCTCGTCGTGACCCGTGTCTGAAGCATACTTTGAAAAACGCCAACGTGTTGGCCGGCGACAGCCTCTGACGTCACTACCAGCGCGACTATAAATACGCGCCCGTAGGACCCGTCACTATCTTCTTCGTCTTCATTGACTGTTTTGTTTGAAGCGTGCATCTGAGAAACGACCAAAACGGTAAGAGCGATCTATTATTGTTGTCATGGCATCCACTAGCAGGCGTTTAAACAGTGTGTACATCCGTGTCAGTCCCTTACGAAAGCTGTTAGCTGCAAAAAGAAAAAAAAAAAAAAACGAAAGGGAATGGAAGAAGGCCGTTTTTCTCTCACATCCATCGGTTTTAGCATACAAGTTATGTTGATATCGGGGGCATGCACGAAAGTGGCTATGAGAGGATGCCCCCTGTAGGGAGATGCTGGCTAGCTATCTCTCTGTGGGGAAAACGTCCTCTCTCAATTCCCCCTTTTTTAGATCCCGCTTAAATGGCAAAACATACGCAGCAGCAGGTCAGGCGGTGGCTTCGTTGCACACGATGGCAGTGCTTCAGGCTTACCAGGCTGGCCTGCTGAAGGACCTGGATACCGTCGAAAGAAAGGAGTCCAGGTCCGAGCCCGAACAACACAGGGGTCCTGGCCCATCTCGATCTGAGGATTTTAGATGGGCGCAGAAGGCTAGTGTTGCGGCTCGCGCTCCTCCCCCGCCTAAGGGCAGGGGCAAGAGGAACCTTGTGTGGTAAGCAGGGTCTGAGGGACGTGATTCAGACGAGGCTGCGTCCTCGCCCGGGTCAGAGCGGTAGGAAGACCTAGTAGCTCCGGATGTTTTAACCTCTGTATAACCTCTGTTTTTTGTCCTCCCCTGCCTAATTCCCCTGTAGCCACCAGCTTTCCACCTGATCGAGGTTAGGTGGACAGTCTCTCACATAAAAGTCTCCTACCTGGACCGATGATGTTTTTGGTTGGGTCTATGTTCATAGCAACCACCTTATTGACGGTCCGGACCAGAAGGGGGCGCCCCGCAAGCGGGACTCCAGTACAGGAGGGTGGGTGAGTACGTAACCCTTGCTCTACCTGTTTATGGATGTTATGTTGCTGGTGGTTATATGTCTACTAACAATCTCTGTGAGTTTCCTTTACAGTAGCTAGGTGGCCAAAGAATTGGCACAGCACTGCAGGGAATTTCATAGATGTCCGGCCAGGTCACCCTGAGAGGCCGCCTGGCCGCTTGGCGCATCCGGGGAGGTGGTGGTTACGGCAAGAAGCTCTGTATTAAAAAAAATACTGCCTCAGGTGATGCTCCCCTCGCCTAGAAAAGAGGGTTGGAGCTCACCGCTCCCGTGCGATCCAGCGCCTCTGCGATGCTTGGGAACCTCTCTGTACACACGCTTGCCTGTGTACTTTCTCAAAACCACATAGTGGTCAGTGTGCACGTTAACGCTTTGCGCACTGTCTGAAATCCACGTAAAGTGGTAAGTGTGCACACAAGACTCTGCGCGCTTTCTGAAATCCACGTAAAGTGGTTAGTGTGCACGCAAGACTCTGCGCACTTTCTGAAATCAACGTAAAGTGGTAAGTGTGCACGCAAGACTCTGCGCACTTTCTAAAATCCTGTATGGTAAGGGTTACGCGCTCCGCTTCGTTCCCTTTCTTATGATGATTAGCCCTGTGTTCCTTGGGCTTCATCCAACCAGTGTGTATTTGTTATGCACCTCAAGCATCGCTTCCCTCAACATGAGGGGCTGGGTGGACACCCACATATTGTGGTTATCAGGTGGTAGGCTTTATCAGGCCTCCCTGATGGTGAGCTCCCACATACTGTGGTTGCCAGGTAGTAGGCCTCACCAGGCCTCCCTGGAGATTTAGCTCCCACATACTGTGCGTCTCCACTATATAGCATATTGTGGTTTTTTTCAGATAGTAGGCTTCACCAGGTCTCTCTGAAGGTGAGCTCCCACGTTCGGTGGTCGCCAGGTAGTAGGCCTCACCAGGCCTCCCTGGAGATTTAGCTCCCACATACTATGCGTTTCCACGGGGTAGCATATTGTGGTTTTTTCAGATAGTAGGCTTCATCAGGTCTCTCTGAAGACGAGCTTCCACTTACTGTGGTTGCCAGGTAGTAGGCCTCACCAGGCCTCCCTGGAGATTTAGCTCCCACTTACTGTGCGTCTCCTCTATATAGCATATTGTGGTTTTCAGATAGTAGGCTTCACCAGATCTCTCTGAAGGTGAGCTCCCACGTTCGGTGGTCGCCAGGTAGTAGGCCTCACCAGGCCTCCCTGGAGATTTAGCTCCCACATACTATGCGTTTCCATGGAATAGCATGTTGTGGCTTTTTCAGATAGTAGGCTTCACCAGGTTTCTCTGAAGACGAGCTCCCACATACTGTGGTTGCCAGGTAGTAGGCCTCACCAGGCCTCCCTGGAGATTTAGCTCCCACATACTATGCGTTTCCACGGTATAGCATATTGTGGTTTTTTCAGATAGTAGGCTTCACCAGGTCTCTCTGAAGACGAGCTCCCACATACTGTGGTTGCCAGGTAGTAGGCCTCACCAGGCCTCCCTGGAGATTTAGCTCCCACATACTATGCGTTTCTACGGAATAGCACATTGTGGTTTTCAGATAGTAGGCTTCATCAGGTCTCTCTGAAGACGAGTTCCCACATACTGTGGTTGCCAGGTAGTAGGCCTCACCAGGCCTCCCTGGAGATTTAGCTCCCACATACTATGCGTTTCTACGGAATAGCACATTGTGGTTTTCAGATAGTAGGCTTCATCAGGTCTCTCTGAAGACGAGTTCCCACATACTGTGGTTGCCAGGTAGTAGGCCTCACCAGGCCTCCCTGGAGATTTAGCTCCCACATTTTGTGCGTTCCACTAAATAGCACATTGTGGTTTTCAGATAGTAGGCTTCATCAGGTCTCTCTGAAGACAAGCTCCCACATACTGTGGTCGCCAGGTAGTAGGCCTCACCAGGCCTCCCTGGAGATTTAGCTCCCACATACTGTGCGTTTCCTAAAAAGCGAGCTCCCGCAATTTGTGTTTGTCAGGTAGTAGGCCTCACCAGGCCTCCCTGGAGTCGAGTGCTTTCAGTTTCCACTGAGGTGGTTATCTGGTAACAGATAGTAGGCCTCTCTAGGCCTCTCTGTAGGTGAACTCCCACATATTGTGGTTATCAGGTAGCAGGCTTCACAGGCCTCTCTGAATGTGAGCTCCCACATACTGTGGTTGTCAGGTAACCTTTCAGTACACACGCTTGCCTGTGTACTTTCTCAAATCCACATGGTGGTCAGTGTGCACGTTAACGCTTTGCGCACTGTCTGAAATCCACGTAAAGTGGTAAGTGTGCACGCAAGACTCTGCGCACTTTCTAAAATCCTGTAGGGTAAGGGTTACGCGCTCCGCTTCGTTCCCTTTCTTGGGATGATTCGCCCCGGTGTTCCTTGGGCTTCATCCAACCGGTGTGTACTTATTTTACACCCCAAGCCCCCTCAACTTGGGGGGGGGGCTGTGTGGGCAATTCTCGGGTAGTTCAGCAGCGCTCCCCTTTTCTGAAAGGGTCACCTATGAGCATGCTGCTCGGAGCTCGGAGTCTTCCTCTCTTGGGAGACTGATTCCCGGTTCTTCAGAGCGCTCCAGTACCACATACTGTTTGAGACACTCTGTGAGAGCAGCTGCTCTGACAGAGTTCCACGAGAGCCCCTCCTTAGAACAGTATTTGTAAATCCATGTTATGGTAAGTGTGCACGGGAGTCTTTGCACACTTTCTGAAATCCACATTGTGGTAAGTTCGCACGCTAGTCTCTGCGTTCTTTCTAAAATCCCTAGATGGTAAGGGCTTCGCGCTGCTGCTTCGTGCCCTTTCTTGAGTTGGTTTAAGCCCCGTTCATCTTGGGCACCACTCCACCTAGGTATCCTCGGATACCTATCTAGAACAGGGCGCCGCTACTAGAGTGCTGTGTGGACAGCCCTTTCGGCAGGTTTAGCGAAAGCTAGCAGTAGCCCCTGTGTGACAGGCAAAGACTTGGTAGAGGAAAGTGCCAGGCTTTTAGCCGTATCCCTTTAAAGGAATCTCTGTGATTCCAAGCCTTTAGCTCTACCCCGGGCCAGGGCCCTACAGGATAAGTTGGGTATGTAGCTTAGGCCTTTGGCCGTAAGTGATAATGTCATAAGGCAGCCATCAGACCGTCCCAGGGGCGACTCCCGGTGAAGTAGAGTTGGTACTTAGTGTTTGCCATGATTTTGGTCTGCACTCCCCTCAGCATGGCGGCGTGGGTATACTGTTCCCCATAGTGTCCCCTCAGAGGACGCAGTTCGAAGTTCCCTTGAAAGGGAACGTCTCAGGTTACGAATGTAACCATGGTTCCCTGAGAGGGAACGAGACACTGCGTCCTCTAGCTCCCTGCCATGCTTCGGACGCAAGCTTCACAAAGAAGATAGTGACGGGTCCTACGGGCGTGTATTTATAGTCGCGTTGGTAGTGACGTCAGAGGCTGTCGCCGGCCAACACGTTGGCGTTTTTCAAAGTATGCTTCAGACACGGGTCACGACGAGGTGTTCCCCATAGTGTCCCCTCAGAGGACGCAGTGTCTCGTTCCCTCTCAGGGAACCATGGTTACATTCGTAACCTGAGACGTTTTACTATTTTGCAAGTTGTCTGAGCATTACAGCCAAACTAATTTCCCTATTATAAAGACAAAGCCTTTCAAGGTAACAAAAATATAAAAAAGAATGGCAGATATATAGGTCAATGTGGGCAAAAACCCTTTTGTACAAAGATAGTCAGATTCATTCAATAACAAAGCCAGTCTTTTGAGTGAGTCACTGAATCATCAGCTAATTCAATCAAAAACTTCTTTGTCCAGGAACGAAACAACTTTTATGAATTAGTTATTGAATCATTCACTCAACTGAATTGATCAAAATACTGGGGGCTTCTTAGTCTGAAGGCAGCATCTTAGCTATGTCATAAAGGTTTCTTCCCATGGAAATTACAATGTTAAAATATGATTTAAATATTTTTGTATATTTTATTTCAATTTTTCTAAAAGAAAACATTTTGGGCATTCATGGGGACATTTTTTTTAATCTTGCATTTCATAATGAAATCTACGAAGTTCAATGCTGCCTTATTTTCTGTCCATTATGTTTTCATTAAATTGAATGTGTGCAAAGGATTTACGCTGAATGAAAGGTGTGAAAAAAGGATACCTTTCAAGGATCCTTCAAATTGAGAAAGCTTTCAATGGGGCTTGATGATGTGGCAGCTGAGATACGACTTATTAAAACAGAGCCTTCTAAATGTGTAACACCAAAATAGAATAAAAGTGGCAGGTATATCATTATGAGATTGTTTATGGTTGCAACAACAATAGGACACTTGCAATCATGCTTTTGACTTCAACAAATAGATAAATAGCAAACTGTACATCAGCGGTAGTCTTCAGTATCTTATTGGAAGCAGTAGCTTATCCTGGTATGTTTTGTCTTACTGTTTTATACATATTAGGACGTACAACTCATTGGATATTTACATTCAGTATAAAAGTATGCTTATTCAGAAGTGAAGATGAGTTCTCAATAGCAAAGCTATGACAACACGAGGAAATACTAACAAAAAGATTTATCCAGTTATTACAGAGACATCCTTGCCAATGACAATCAAATACAGGACCAATACATTTCCATCAGTCAAACCCTGTTAGTATCAGTTCGCCCAAAACTCCAACTCCTTTTCAGGATAGGAGATATCCCTGAGGAAGTAATAGTGCTCACACATTAAACTTTTATGAAATTTTAAACATAACCCAACAGCTTTACGACAATCAAACTGTAGATTGATTTCCCGTCTAGATCTAAACCACAAAGGGTGACAACCTTGTTGGGTATATGAAATGTTCATGTAGAGGCCAGTCTGAGTATGTCATTTATTATCTATGAGCTCTTTACAGCAGATCACATTGTTTCTGGAAGCATAGAAGGGCTCCAGAGGCCAGAGGCAAACCACAGAGATTGCTTCACGCTGTAACACCTACTTGAGATTCCAGTCGATGACTTCATGCTCAAATACATAAGCAGGTTAAACTGATATATGCATGTAGATATCTTTTATATCTGTGCCAAGGTAGTAAAATTACTATAATTGCACTAGTACAATTTATAAAATGTTTTTTTTAAAGATGCAAAAAGTGATAATGGATATTTGAAAGCATAAAGTGCCATTTTAAATATTCAGAATCTAGCAAAGTGTAAAACCATGTCTCAAATGATCTTAGGGCAAAAAGGTCCCCAAGTATTAAATATAGCATAGGTTTAAAATGGCTTCAACCTGAATGAACTCGTATTTAATCTTAAAATATTCAAAAAGATCCTCCTAGTTGCTTGGTAATTAGATGCACGTTTCTCATAGAAGCCAGGACTGGAAGCAGGGAAGCATGGTGTAAGTTGAAGTGGCTTGACATTTCAGACAGTGTGGGGTGAAGTCAATACAAGATCCTCTGGTATGAAACAAGCCTCCACTTGTGTTGCACTTCTCCTATGGGCTGTAAACAGAATTGAGACTGTTGATGAAAATTAAAGGTTTAATTACAGAATTACCGCCACACAATAACAGTTTTACACATGGCTTATTTATAACATACATCTTTCAGCTGCAGCATTGAGTTCAGAGAGATGCATGCAGGATGCATTTGATCTTGTATATAGTTATTTAGCATTAATAAACTGATAACATATGATCATTATCTGGCCACATTTTTAGAATGCCCTCTCAAATATAGTGAAACCTGTTGAAACCTGTCTTTTGAGATCATTTGATGTGATTCCCAGTGTTTAAGATCTGCAGTGGTGTGTTGATTCTCTTGGAAATGACATTGTGAGGAAAAGTTAAAGTTGACGTGTGAGTTTAGATTACAATGTTTGACCGATTGCATGTTTGTATCCTGCAGTCTATGAGGTGTCATTATGTCATTAAGTGTGGGAAGGAAATGCTAGTACCTACACAATAACACAAAAGCTTCTTCATAATAACACTTCCAATAACATAGGAACACTTCCCATAACACCCTATGTACTTGCTACATCATTAGAAGAATGGCATCTACGCTAATATTTGTCTGTTTCTCTCTTATTCAGAGGTCACCGTAGCCACCAGATCCAGTCTGTATCCAGATCAGAGGGTCACTGCAGTCACCCGGATCCAGTACGTATCCAGACCAGATGGTGGATCAGCACCTAGAAAGGACCTCTATTGCCCTGAAAGACAGCGGAGACCAGGACAACTAGAGTCCCAGATACAGTTTCCCTGTAAAAACCTTGTCTCAAAGGACCACCAGGACAAGACCACAGGAAACAGATGATTCTTCTGCACAATCTGACTTTGCTGCAGCCTGGAATTGAACTACTGGTTTCGTCTGGTCAGAGGAGAACTGTACCCCCAACTGAGCCTGGTTTCTCCCAAGGTTTTTTTCTCCATTCCGTCACCGATGGAGTTTCGGTTCCTTGCCGCTGCTGCCTCTGGCTTGCTTAGTTGGGGTCACTTCATCTACAGCAATATCGCTGACTTGATTGCAAATAAATGCACAGACACTATTTAACTGAACAGAGATGACATCACTGATTTCAATGATGAACATTTTGATGATGATATCATTTTGCATTATTGACACACTGTTTTCCTAATGAATGTTGTTCAGTTGCTTTGACGCAATGTATTTTGTTTAAAGCGCTATATAAATAAAGGTGACTTGACTTGACTTGACTTAATACCAGGCAAGACGTCTTATTGGGTCTAATTAACCTTGAGAATATATGTTTGTTTTTCAGTCTAAAGACCTACAATTTTCATCTGTTCTGTCTGTGTCTCAATTTAAATGTCAATTTTGTGTGCTTGTTATTGGCACTACAAAAGCCCTTAATTTGTATTGTATCTGTGTACAATGAGACTGTGCAAAGTAAACAGTAACACGTATGACTTGAAGAAAAAAAATTGTTAACCAATGCAGTTTGTGTCATCATTTACTCACCTGTATGACTGGATGACTATCTTTGTTTTGTGGAACACAAAAGGAGACTATTCAATTAATATCCACTTGGGTGAAATAAAAATAGCAGAAACACCAGATAAAGCTTTTTGTTTAACAGTTGGTTTAATACCAGGTTATTACTCATCAAAACAAATCAGAGCACATCAGAAAATGATCAGCAATCCACAGGGACATTTAACTGACACCCTTGGGTGCTTTAAGCGTTAAAGTTAGTCACAATGTACTGAATTCACACAACCAGATATTGATCCTTTTGTGTTCCAAAGAAAAAGGAATGTCATACAGGTTTTGGATCAACATGGGGGTGAAGAATTATTTAAAAAAGGTAATCAAGAAAGATTAAGATTAAAACTAAATGTGCCCAGTAACTGTGATAATGAACAACACAAGGCAGCAAGGCAGGGACAAAGTGTACAGTAACATGGTAGTCCTTGAGTTCTCTGAATGCAAAGAACAGTTCACTGTTGTGTGTACTGTGTACAGTCGTGGCCAAAAGTTTTGAGAATTACATAAATATTGGAAATTGGAAAAGTTGCTGCTTAGGTTTTTATAATAGCAATTTGCATATACTCCAGAATGTTATGAAGAGTGATCAGATGAATTGCATAGTCCTTCTTTGCCATGAAAATTAACTTAATCCCAAAAAAACCTTTCCACTGCATTTCATTGCTGTCATTAAAGGACCTGCTGAGATCATTTCAGTAATCGTCTTGTTAACTCGGGTGAGAATGTTGACGTGCACAAGGCTGGAGATCATTATGTCAGGCTGATTGGGTTAGGATGGCAGACTTGACATGTTAAAAGGAGGGTGATGCTTGAAATCATTGTTTTTCCATTGTTAACCATGGTGACCTGCAAAGAAACGCGTGCAGCAATCATTGCGTTGCATAAAAATGGCTTCACAGGCAAGGATATTGTGGCTACTAAGATTGCACCTAAATCAACAATTTATAGGATCATCAAGAACTTCAAGGAAAGAGGTTCAATTCTTGTAAAGAAGGCTTCAGGGCGTCAAAGAAAGTCCAGCAAGCGCCAAGATCGTCTCTTAAAGAGGATTCAGCTGCGGGATCGGAGTGCCACCAGTGCAGAGCTTGCTCAGGAATGGCAGCAGGCAGGTGTGAGCGCATCTGCACGCACAGTGAGGCGAAGACTTTTGGAAGATGGCCTGGTGTCAAGAAGGGCAGCAAAGAAGCCACTTCTCTCCAAAAAAACATCAGGGACAGATTGATCTTCTGCAGAAAGTATAGTGAATGGACTGCTGAGGACTGGGGCAAAGTCATATTCTCCGATGAAGCCCCTTTCCGATTGTTTGGGGCATCTGGAAAAAGGCTTGTCCGGAGAAGAAAAGGTGAGCGCTACCATCAGTCCTGTGTCATGCCAACAGTAAAGCATCCTGACACCATTCATGTGTGGGGTTGCTTCTCATCCAAGGGAGTGGGTTCACTCACAATTCTGCCCAAAAACAAAACCATGAATAAAGAATGGTACCAAAACACCCTCCAACAGCAACTTCTTCCAACAATCCAATAATAACGCTTGCCCCAGTGAAAACGTCCACCCACATATTTGTTAAGAATGGTTTTGGACTGTTTTTGCTTGAACTGCTCATATTTTAAATGACTTTTTAACTGGATCAATATTATAAAGAGGATTATAAAGCAACAGCTTTAAGTTACTGTAAAACATCAAATACAACTTTTTACTTCACAAAACGTTAATTGATGTACTGTTGTGGCATATATGGCTGGATTTTTGTGATATTTTTTTCAGCTGTTTATATTCTCATTCTGATGGCACCCATTCACTGCAAAGGATACATTGGTGAACAAGTGATATAATGCTAAATTTCTACAAATCTGTTATGATGAAAAATCTATATCTTAAATTGTCCAAGCTTCAGCAAAGTTTCATTTTTAACTAATTATTTTGGTTGTTTCACTCTGTTATACATTAACTCGTCTCTTAATGTGCAGCCGTGGCCAGAGAGCTCGGCCCTAGAGGTTTGAATGAATCACGATGTCATTGCACCATGTAGTGATGTGGCTACATGTCACTTTTAATGATAGCTGCCATTACTTTGAGCTGGCCTATGAAATGGTGGGTGCACACATCTGTGAATTTAGAACCAACTGCACCACGTTGATTCATACTGCATATATTCTCCTACACTGGCAAGACTGGGTGTGCATGCAAGCATACAGTATGAGCGTGTTTTGCCATCACCCTGACCTGCCGACAAAACAGAAGCACATGGTTATCAAGAGGGGCGGAGTAATAACATCCAGCTAATTCACATTGGCTGCCATCACATGAGAAGGACAAAAGAAGCACTCAGCCCATGCTTATCATAGTTGTTTTAGAGGAAGAATAGAAAGGACTGCTGAAATTCCCTTAACACCTGGATAACCTTTCAGAAACACGACTTCTCATCACAATATGGGTGTTCACTCCCAAAATTTAGGTCTCATTGACATAACCATACAAAATCTGCTTGTTGTAAAAAGTATTTGACTGGCCTGTTGTTAGATTTCCAATGGCAATTTGCATTTTGATTCATTCTTTGCGGTCCACCAGAAGAGACTGAAGAAACAAAACTAGCATAATTATTAACACCTACTGTACATTTAATCTAAAACTTTTTAGCCAGAACGCTACTCTCTTGTTTACTGTACATGTGCACAACAGTTAGGGGAAGCCTATGGTTTATGGTTTATAAAGTTTTAAATATGGATATTATTCTTACTCAAACACATCAATTTGCTTTGGAAGGTTTTTATTAATCCCCCGGAGCTGTGTGGGGCACTTTTTTGATGGATTGATGCATTTTATTGGTCTTTTAAAAACCAACACCCATTCACTGCCATTATAAAGTTTGTAAGAGCCAGGACATTTTTGTATATTACTCTGACTGCTTGAAGGTAAGTAAATCATGGAGTAATTAAATTTTGGGGGGGTAAACAATCCTTTTGGTGATGCATGGAACTTTTTACAAAAATTAGCAGAGTTGCTTTCTGTATCCCTAACAAATGGAGACATGCACACTGGATATGTCAGGTTCAATAACTGAAATTGATCTGACACATTCATCTTACATTTATCTTATGGCACATTGCTGTAACATTAACATCTTAATTGCATATTGCATTTCATACAACCCTGTTGCTGAGTTCATCCTCCAATTGATCTGCATGATAACATTCAAGGCAGTTTGCTATATACAAATATTGCTTAGTAGTTTTAAATATTGCTTATGGTATCAAAGAAGTTTAGTTCGGTTTACAATGATCTTTGCCTTTTTGTTCCCTCAGATGGAGCCTTACAGAAGAGTATTTGCTTGTACATCCATGCTTCTATTTGTGTACGCGTAATTGAGATTTTTTTTCCCAACAAAGAGGTGTACAAAGGTTTAGTACATTATCATGCTGCACACACTCAAGTCTCTGAGCATCTGCTCTGGTTAGAGTGCATTGTGTTTCTTGTATGCAGCAGTGTAGTCTAGGTGAAGAGCTGTTTGGAAATGAATGCCTGTATAATCAATGAAAAACAAACAGTACAAGACTCTGTGTGTGTGTGAGATCATGTGTCCTTGTATACATGTGTGCGTGTGAATAACCCAGACCTTATGAAAGCGAATGAAGGTATGTGTGTTAGTGTAATTGTGTTAGTCATTGAATAGGACCTGCAGCTCACTGAATGGAAGATTTTTGTATCCTCGCTCAGTCAAGATGTCTTCATCGAGTTGGAGCCGTGCCTGGCGAGCACTCACTAAGGAGTTATTTTCGCCACAGCTCAAAAACCTTAGCAATGTGATCAAAACCAATTTACCCATTTGAATAAGCTTGAACGCGTTTCCTTATCTCAGCTTTGCAGTCCAGGAAATCCAGGCTCGTATGATAGGTTTGTGGAATGGTGATGAAACAGAATTAATTTTTAGGGTAAGCACCAAGCAAAAGCATGCTTTATGATTGTACCCTTGTAGGTATAAACAGGAGCTTCAGCCCACCTTGAAAAGGTGATTTCACCTGAGCTCTTGATTTAATTGAATCTTAGAGCCCTAGGCCTGTTGCCTTGATTTAAGACCTGTTTACACTGAATGCGAATTTTCGCAAGAAAAATACTTGCATTAAACAGTATATTCCTATTTAACTGTTTGACCTATAACAAAGCATTTTATTCGTATAGGAAGAGTTCAAACTAAAATCTATAAAAACATATGTAGTTAGTTAGCTATTAATTTTTTAGTTGGTTGTCATAGCTGTCCTTGCCCAAAAAATAATAAAAACATTAATAACTGCTCATATACCTATAAACATATATATATATATATATATATATATATATATATATATATATATATATATATATATATATATATATAAATAATTCCAGCACTGCTACTGAATTTGACAGCACACATTTGTATTTGAACGATAAAGACAACAGCTTTGACATTTTAATAATAACTCCTTATGGTTTTTTGGTGAATCAGTGTTTGAGCAACATAATGGATGGTAAGTGATGACAACTTTTGAATAGTTTATCTGGGGTAAATTGGTTATTTATGAGACAATATTTTAGACAAGCATGTATTACCCCAATATTAATGCAACTTAAATATGAAAAATAAATTTTATGAAGGGTAGGTCACATTCTCACAGGTGCACTCAACTCTATTTAGCTAAGCTTGTGCTGTAACATCAATATTTAAATTGTTTGCATGGATACTGTACATTTAGTTGATTCAGTTTATTTATATCTTTTCAGAACTTTTTTCCGCTTCATACTACACAAATCTTTTAGGTATTTTTTAAAGTGCTGACATGCTGACCATAGCATCACTCTGGACTCGTCTCTGTGTTACAGTATGTTGTTTCTGTAGTGTATATAAATGTGTATATAGTGTATATAAATATATATGTGTGTAAAATACCTTATTCAGTGATAGCTGTCATGTAGGGATAATTTATGCTTAGTGTACAAGAAATTTGCATATTTTTTGCACATGCTTATTTAGGCTTCAGAGAAAGACTATGAAAATATGTAAATTATTAGCATTATTGACTGTCTAAACTGTAGTGATTAACATTCCTGCAGCTGACTCATAAAGGTTTCACAGTGACATTGCCCATGGTGTTGTCAGTGTCAGAACAGATATTCTATATTAGAAACACACATTCATTATTCATCAGTGACTGCTTTGTTGTGATTGCTGCTAGTTTACAACATTAAAAAATAATAATAATGTAACCTTATGTAAGCTGATTTCTTTATATATATATATATATATATATATATATATTTTTTTTTTTTTTTTTTCATGCTCCGCAATATTCAATATTCATGCTCAGTTTTCAGGTTTTACAATTATTTTCCATCCTCTCTTTTCCCCTGTTAACTGTTTGGTAATTAAGACAAATGAACTCATGGAAATGAAATTTTATCTTAGTAATTGATGTGGTCCGGCTTAACTGGACTTGGTTCTTCTGTCAACGATAAGAAAGACAGATTACTGAGAGATTAAAGAGCTCTGAATCGAAGATCCGCAATACCTAATTACTCACTTAACAAATTAAATTACACATACAACTGGCAAACAAGATCACTAACAGAATTAAACACATGCTGATCGTATCATGGTTGAATCTGGGAATTCACAGTTTGCGAGGCACATTGCAGCACAGATCGTTTTGTGTGGCTGACTCAATGTAATGCAGGATACTGCAGCTCTGTTCACTGGCCATTTGAATTGTGTGTTCATGCTATTTTTAGTTATGTCTGTGTCTGTGATCCCTAAGTACTTTCTGTTTCAGCACACATTTCCACCAGTTTCTTTTAAAGCCATTGCTGTATGATGACAGTATGCAATTATCTGAATAAATATCTTCCATTGTGATTTACTATTGTGGTTTTATTTTGAATTTTTTTTTAAAAATGGACAGGTTTGTTTTTACAATGTCTAAGTGGTTATTAGTGTTGAGTGTGCATCTGGAAAGTGAGCTTGTAGAATTGGGCTAAATATAAATATTTTGCTTTCTCAGAGGAAATTCTTCAGGCCTGATGCTACCAGAAGTAGAGCAACCACTGAACTAGAACTGCATCTTTTAACTCAGTGATCCAAACAGGAACAGGAAGAACCGAAACACCTTGCAGAATTTTGAGCAGGTAAACTCAGGTAACAGCACAGCAGGCCAAACTTCTCATGTTTTTGTATAGCCCTAAAAACACAAGTGGAGAAGGATTGTTTGTTTCTGACAGAAATATCAAACTCATGATGACTGCAATAGCAGTAAAATTGAAGTCCTACCAAAGTAACAGAGAAGCTGATGTTAGTAGATTTTGTAACCTACACCATCTGGCCAAAATTGTAATCATTTTATTTATCAATATTTAATTATCATTCTCAGGATTCTAACATCAATATTACATCACTGCGTTTTAATTATTTCAATTTATATTTTAATTAAAACTAAATCTTTAAAATTATATATACATAATTCTTACATAAATAATTATAATAATTTCATTGCATATATGTATTCACACACACATACACTACTGTGTAAGAAAAGTAACTGATGCTTTTATTCAGCAAGGTTGTATTAAATTGATTAAAAACTAAAACTGACAGTAAATATATTTGTAAACTTTTGGATTTTTTATTTATAAAAGAATATTGACAAAATGTTATTTTTAATATTTTGTTTATAAATAAATGCAGCCTTTGTGAGAATAACAGACTTTCATGAAGAAAAAAATGTGAAAGAGAGAGTAATAAATATTTGCAATAATTTTGTATTAATAAAAAATGAAATTTTTTAGTTTAGTTTATTTGAGCTGTTCAGAATCATGGTTGTTACAGAAGTCATAAACTTATACAGTAATGGAAGCTCAAAAGGAGTAGGCTGAAGCAAGGAAGCTTATAATAAAAAGTGTTACAATAATAATAATAATAATAAACATGTTAATAATATATAAATATATTTCACAATATTAACTATTTTTGATCAAATAAATGTAGACTTGGTTATACAAAAGAAAAAAAAATATGTTTTTACAGTGAAAATTGTTATTGAACATAATTATTATATTAGTGCCTAAACTATACATCACAACATCCTATGTTCTAAAACATGCCTCTGATTGTCTTGTTTCTCTCCATACGTCTGTGTAATGATTCTGCTGGAGTCTGTTTACATCAGTGAAATGATTTATAGAACATCTCTTTCAGGATTCGTGGAATTCAAAAGGCGTGAGGAAAAACAATCTCTGTGTCTTGTACCTCTTTCTGTTTGTCAGGGTGGATTACTGAACGGGAAGCAGTGAGCTGTGGTACCGAGAAAAGGAAAGTGTATGAGATCCTAAAGTGAATATGACAGATCTATAAAAGAAAAATCTCATTTTTCACATCGGGGGAATATTGGCCCATTTAGGCCTTCAGTAGTCTGATGAACAGAACAGCAATGGGCCTTTTCTTATCTTTTCTGTTATAGCTGTTCCCACTAGTAAAGGCTCAATCTGTTGCTACCTGTGAGCCATTGTGATTAAAACATATTTTGCTAATACTAAGGGTCAAATGACGGCAGGCAACATCGGGTGTTGCTTTCCCATGAGACTGCAGTAATTATTCACTCATCTTGATGGGGATACAGTTGCAAAACACAAAAACGTCATAATAAAAAAATCAGGCAACCTTTTGTACTTCCAATTCAATCAGAGTCGTGTCTGAATGGAAATATGTGGAACAAGTAATTCTTTTAATGGGAGTAGGGTATCACTATAATTTCAGCTGAATGGACTGAATGTTTTTATTGAGATGAAACATGCTCGTGAATATTTATTTGGAAAAATCAGCACAGCTTGAAAAGTTGCCTGTCTTTCTATTCTGTATTTCTGCAGCCCATAACTTCAACTCATGAAAGGCCTGTTTTTAACAAGCTGAAGAATTGAGATTCATTCGCCGTCACCACAGCACAGGGCAATGAAAGAGATTTCTCATTCTCTGTGCAAATGAAGTCACAATAAATGATCTGTGCTTCCCGACAGCAACCATCTTTAAACTTCAGGGAGATTCTCTGACACGCTCTCGAAACACACTTCATTCCTCTCAGCCCACTCGCTCCTTGAAATGCAAACCTTTCTCTAACTGAATCGTATGAATTTTTTACCTCAGATGACAGAACTGTGAGCTTCAAGCATGGCTGATGGCGGTTTGGCTCGGTCCATTTCTAAACTGTGTTATTTTCATTATAGCTCTCACACTTCTTTCTTCCTTTAACAAAACTGTCTCATATTTAACAGTTAAAAAGAACAATTACTGAATACATTCTTGGTTTTGCCAGATATATATGAAATACATATTCTTTTGGTGTCATCTCTGAGTGGGATTAAAGGTGATGCAGTATAGCAGAAGTTCAAGCGGGAGTCAAAAACAGCTCAAAGAGAAAGGCTTTCAGGAGTTGGATCTGAAGATGCAGCTCAATTGCAAAGAGTACAAGAAGTCAGAGTACTCCATACCACAGCTTTTCAACTTTAAGTCAAGCCACATTTGACTTTTGAATAACATTGTATAACATTATTAATCTTTTCCCAGTTATAGTTTGCATTCTTTCTAATGCATTCATTGATATAATTGGTATAAAATATGTATCCCCTGCCTATATACTTAATATATATATATAATGTATGTATGTACTGTATATACAAACCCGATTCCAAAAAAAGTTGGGACAGTGTACATATTATGAGTTAAACAGGAATGGAATAATATACAAAAATCTCATAAACTTATATTTTATTCACAATAGAATATAGATAACATATCAAATGTTGAAAGTGAGACATTTTGAAATTTAATGCCAAATATTGGCTAATTTTGGATCTCATGAGAGCTACACATTCCAAAAAGGTTGGGACAGGTAGCAATAAGAGAAGTTAAATCTACATATAAGGAACAGCTGGAGGGCCAATTTGCAACTTATTAGGTCAATTGGCAACATGATTGGGTATATAAAGAGCCTCTCAGACTGGCAGTGTCTCTCAGGAGTCAAGATGGGCAGAGGATCATAAATTGCCCCAATGCTGCAACGAAAAATAGTGGAGCAATATCAGAAAGGAGTTTCTCAGAGAAAAATTGCAAAGAGTTTGAAGTTATCATCATCTACAGTGCATGATATCATTCAAAGATTCAGAGAATCTGGAACAATCTCTGTGCGTATGGGTCAAGGCCGGAAAACCATACTGGATGCCCGTGATCTTCGGGCCCTTAGACGGCACTGCATCACATACAGGAATGCTACTGTAATGGAAATCACAACATAGGCTCAGGAATACTTCCAGAAAAAACATTGTCAGTGAACACAATCCACCCTGCCATTCAACGTTGCCGGCTAAAACTCTATAGGTAAAAAAAAAAGCCATATCTAAATATGATCCAGAAGCGCAGGCGTTTTCTCTGGCCCAAATCAAATTTCGAAGTTATTTTTGAAAAACTTGGATGCCATTTCATCTGGACTAAAGAGGACAAGGACAACCCAAGTTGTTATCAGCGCTCCGTTCAGAAGCCTGCATCTCTAATGGTATGCGGTTGCATGAGTGTGTGTGGCATAAGCAGCTTACACATCTGGAAAGGCACCATCAATGCTGAAAGGTATATCCAAGTTCTAGAACAACATATGATCCCAACCAGATGTCTTCTCTTTCAGGGAAGACCTTGCATTTTCCAACATGACAATGCCAGAGCACATACTGCATCAATTACAACATCATGGCTGTGTAGAAGAAGGATTCGGGTACTGAAATGGCCAGCCTGCAGTCCAGATCTTTCACCCATAGAAAACATTTGGCGCATCATAAAGAGGAAGATGCGACAAAGAAGACCTAAGACAGTTGAGCAACTAGAATTCTGTATTAGATAAGGATGGGACAACATTCCTAAACTTGAGCAGCTTCTCTCCTCAGTCCCCAGACGTTTGCAGACTGTTATAAAAAGAATGCCACACAGTGGTAAACATGGCCTTGTACCAACTTTTTTGAGATGTGTTTATGCCATGAAATTTAAAATCTACTTATTTTTCCCTTAAAACTATACATTTTCTCAGTTTAAACATTTGTTGTATTCTGAATAAAACATTGAAATTTGAAACTTCCACATCATTGCATTCTGTTTTTATTCACAGTTTGTACAGTGTCCCAACATTTTTGGAATCGGGTTTGTAAATATATACAACAGTGATGCGCGGGTTGTTCCGAAATGAGCGGGTGCCTGCGGTCGTCCGCGGTTACGAGTCTTCCAAAAATATTTTTAATGATATTCGGCTCATGGTCAGTCGGGTCGTTTGAAATAAAAAATGCTAATTAAACCTTTGTCATTTATATAGTACTAGACACATTTTTGAAATACATAGGCCTACACTTTATTGGCTGAATAACTGGCATGAAGATGACGCATGAGCTCAGTCTGCACGTAGAGGCGGCAAAGAAGACTGCATGGGGAGCAACGTCGCTGTTTTTGGTAAAACATGATTTTGACGACTACATTAAGTTTTGTTTTATAGAAAATACTTTTTAAAAGATTTTCGTTTTGTATAAATTGTATCTTAATTTTGATCAGTGTTTTATCAATCAGTTGCCCGTATATTAAAAAATAGGAGCAAATATATAGCCTAGAAGAGAATGTATGCTAATAAGGCGCCGGCAGGATCACTTGCATTGCATGTGAACTGGAGGGTGCCAAAACTCAGCGTGTGCCTCACAGATCTGAGAAAAATTGGCTATATATTACAGAAAGCTTGAAATGTCTTCTTTTAAATGAAAATATTTAAACCAAAATAAATGGGCTACTCTCTGATGATGTAATATACATAATACCATATGAAATGTGCATTTCTCTCTGGCGTTCATGGCGAGTCTGGATCGTCAACTTCATCTTTGCAGCGACACAGAAAACACCAGTTTATTACTAAACAATTAAATGACTCCTTGCATATTTTCGAACCAGCAGGCCAGTCTGGGTTGAGCGAGACCCCACAGAATGAGCGAGCGGATCGGGATATTCAGAAATGTGCTCTCCGCTCACGAGCTCTGATCGGAACAAACGTACTCGGTTACTAACGTAACCTCGGTTCTCTCTAGAAGAGGGAACGAGTACTGCGTCTTAGCTAAGACGCTACGGGAAAAGTCTCTTTTCACGAAATACTGAAGCAAAAAATTTTCCTTAATTTTGAATTTTTGTAAAGCGCATTTGCAGCAGTACACAGCCATAGGCGAGATGGCTCGCTCGCTCATTGGCTGCATCTGCGGCAAGTGCACAGCCTATCGAGCGCAGGCTGATGCCATATCAGACCAATAAGGGCGCTTTGCGCCCTTCACGCCACTTCCCGCCAAAACGGGTGTGGCCCAACCTTATAAAAGGAGCTCAAAAAGGCTGACTCACCGGATTTATTTCATCGCCGAAGCGAACCAGAGTGAATCGTACGCACGGCAGAGAACGCAGTACTCGTTCCCTCTTCTAGAGAGAACCGAGGTTACGTTAGTAACCGAGTACGTTCTCTTACGAGAGTTCTCTCGTACTGCGTCTTAGCTAAGACGCTACGGGAACCCCATGTAAAACGCCGTGTGCGCAGGGATCACACACCAATAAACCTGAAGCAACGCCCAGGATTTACAGTGCACAGTCACCCGAGGGACTCACAGAGAGCCCAGGACAGGAGAGGGGGGGAGCCCTCCGTCCCATATCTAGCAGCACCCGTAGATGCGGCAATACAATCATCACACAGTCGAGGCAAGGCCTGACCAATGTGGCAATGCGGGTCTTACGCAATACTGCCCATATAACAGTCGGCAGCGCATAACGCTCACGAACTCAGAAGTCCCATCAGGGCCCTGATTCTGCTATACCGACAGCAGCCTTGCAGTGGGCACTGAAGGCCCCTGGAAGCGTAAGCTAATGCTATTAGCGTCAACTATCCATCTGGATAGAGTCTGTCACGAAACAGCCCTTCCCTTGGAACGTCCACTGAACGAGACAAACAGCTGCTCAGTTTGTCGAAAGACAGCGGAGCGAGACACATAAGCTCTTAAAACCCTAACAGGGCAAAGAAGACTCGAGTCTCCATCCTCTCCTGACACCGACAGGTTAGACAGGGCAATAACCTGAGCCCGAAACGGCATGTTGAGGGACTTCGGCACATAACCGTGCCTAGGTTTGAGTATGACCCTTGAGTCATTAGGCCCAAACTTCAAGCACGACAGGCTCACCGAGAGCGCGTGCAGGTCACCCACACGCTTCACTGAAGCGAGAGCCAACAAGAATACTGTCTTCAACGATGATGCTGGAGGCTAATCGATTGGATAGGCTCAGAAGGGGGACCCTTCATGGCCTCCAAAAACTGCCGCGAGGTCCCATATAGGGACTGACGGAGGTCTGGGAGGATTCAGCCTCCTAGCTCCTCTAAGGAAGCGGATGACCAAATCGTTCCTTCCTATTGACTGACCGAGCGCTGTTCAGAAAATGCTGCGATGGCCGCCACATAAACTTCGAGCGTGGATGGGGCTCTGCCCTTATCCAACAGCTCCTGTAGGAAGGAGAGAACCTCCGTCACCTCACAACTAAGGGGTGAACATCCCCGAGCCGTGCACCAGCTGGAGAACACCGACCACTTCGAGGCATACAGCCGTCGTGTCGACGGAGCTCTAGCCTGAGTGATGGTATTTAGCACTCCCACTGAGAGATCAGTGGGTAACCGTTGAGTGCCCACACATGGAGGGACCACAACTCCGGTTGAGGGTGCCAAATCAAGCCCCTGGCCTGCGAGAGGAGGTCCCTCCTCAACGGCAATCGCCACGGGGCGATGTCTGCTAACTGCATCAAATCTGGGAACCATGGTTGGTTCTTCCAAAAAGGTGCTACAAGCAGTATTGAACATCTCGTTTCTCTCACCCGTTCTATCACCTACGGAAGGAGGGAGACGGGAGGGAAAGCATAAAGCGGGCAGCACGGCCATCTCCGTGACAGCGCGCTTTCGTCCTTGGAAAAGAACGTGGGGCAGTGAGCGTTTTCGTGGGACGCGAAGAGGTCCACCTCCACCCTGCCAAATCTCTCCCACAACAGCCGGACTGTTTGCGGGTGTAGAGACCATTTGCCCGTGGGAATGTTGCTTCTGGACAGCCTGTCTGGACCCAGATTCTGTAGCCCAGGCCCAGCACTGCCCTCAGCGAACGCACGTTGCGCTGAGCCCAAACCAGGAGGCGTTCCGCCAGCCTGTACAGGTTTCGGGACCCGAGACCGCCCTGGCGATTTATGTAGTACACCACAGACATGTTGCCCGAACGGACTAAGACGCGGTGGCCCTTGATTTGGGGACAAAAGCGCATCAGCGCGTTCTCCACTGCCAGCATTCCCAGACAGTTGATATGATGGAGCTTTTCCCGTTTTGACCACAGGCCAAAGGACGGTCTGTCCTCGAACAGCGCTCCCCATCCCGAAGTGGAGGCGTCCGTCGACACCATCTTCACATTCGAGGAAGTCCCCAGGCTTACACCTGATTGGTACCAGCCATTTGCTGTCCAGGGTTTCAGGGCTGTGACACAGCCCTGATTGACCTTGAGATGCAGTTGGCCAGACACCCACGCTCTGCGCGGCACCCGCGCCTTCAGCCAGAGCTGCAGGGGGCGCATGGGGAGAAGGCCCAGCTGCAGAACAGGAGATGCTGAGGCCATGAGACCCAGCACCTTCTGACGCTGTGGTGACAGCCGCGCCGTCATGGAACACGAGTTCAGAACTATACCCAAAAACAGAATCGTCTGACTGGGGTTCAGCGAACTCTTCGCTCAATTGACACTGAGACCGAGCTTCTCGAGGTGATCGAGTAAAACGGCCCTGTGCTTCGCTCGTGATCGAGCCATAATCAGCCAGTCGTCCAAATAATTCAGCACTCGCATGCCTCTGAGAGGAGCGAGCGCTGCATCCATGCACCTCGTAAACGTACGAGGAGCCACGGACAAGCCGAACGGCAGGACTGTAAACTGGTATGCCTGGCCCACAAAGGCGAATCTCAAATATCGCCTGTGACTTGACGCTATCTGTATTTGAAAATACGCGTCCTTCAGATCTATTGACATGAACCAGGCCCCTCTGCGAATCTGCGTGAGGAGCTTCCTGGTCGTAAGCATTCTGAAAACTGCGTTTCATCAATGCCTTGCTCAGCTGTCTTAGATCCAGTATGGGCCTTTATAATGCCTAGCACCCAATCCGAAACCCCTGGAAGCGCTGACCATGCATCTGCATGAATGGCTAAGGGCTGGATGCGAAGCGCGCTCTGTTGACTGGGCAACGGCGGCGCTTGGGTGCACTGCACCATGGGCGTTTCGCCTGTGGCATTTGAGGCGGGGAGCGCGCTGATCACAGCGGGCAGATCGCTCGTCCTTGACCCCATCCCGGTGCTTAACCGATTTGGGGAGGGCTGAGCGGGTCCCGTGGGACTCGTGATGTCTGCGAGTAACAGTGGGCTGCAATGCACATTTACCACTTTCGACTCGCTGTCTGCCTGGGCAGAGCGTACGTGCACGGGTTTCGTTTTTACAGAAACCACACGCCGTGTGTGACATAGTGTATGTGGGCACTGAGGAGTGGGCACGTTTACTATGTGGTGCGCGTGACCGATCTGAGTCGATCTTATGTGCGCGAGCCCTGTGTGCAGGGCTGTGCTCACATGTGGAGATGGGCACTGAGGAGTGGGCATCGTCACTACATTTATAGCACCATCGGCCGTGGCCGGACGAACGTGCACGGGTTTCGTTTTTACAGAAACCACATGACGCGCGTGACATAGTGATTGTGGGCACTGAGGAGTGGGCACGTTTACTATGTAGTGCGCGCAATCGACTTGAGTCGCTTTTATGAGTGCGAGCCCTGTGTGAAGGGCTGTGCTTACATGTGGAGATGGGCACTGAGCAGTGGGCATCGTCACTACATTTATAGCACCATCGGCCTTGGCTGGACGAACGTGCACGGGTTTCGTTTTTACAGAAACCACATGATGCGTGTAACATAGTAAACGTGCCCACTCCTCAGTGCCCACGATCACTATGTAGTGCGCGCGATTGACTTAAATCGCTTTTATGGGTGCGAGCCCTGTGTGACGTACCGGTCTCCCTCGCTGAGTGGGGCTCTGACGAGCCGCAGGAAGGCATCTTAAAAAAGACGCAAGCTCTTTTACGAGTGTGTGTCGCAGGGCGAACACACACACACGCATAAAGAACAGCTGGATATAACAGAATTGAAAGGATATAGGCGCCGGACAGCGCAGCAGGAACGGCAGTGGAAGGCGGCGAAGGCCAGCAGCTTCAGAATGCCTCGTCCCGCTGATATGCCTCTCAGACGGCGCTTGCTTCCTCCGTGATCCAGCGATGCGTGAGCTTCGCTGAAGAGATGAAAAAACAGGTGAGTCAGCCTTTTCGAGCTCCTTTTATAAGGTTGGGCCACACCCGTTTCGGCGCCCTTATTGGTCTGATATGGCATCAGCCTGCGCTCAATAGGCTGTGCACTTGCCGCAGAAGCAGCCAATGAGCGAGCGAGCCGTCTCGCCTATGGCTGTGTACTGCTGCAAATGCGCTTTACAAAAATTCTAAATTAAGGATAATTTTTTGCTTCAGTATTTCGTGAAAAGAGACTTTTCCCGTAGCGTCTTAGCTAAGATGCAGTACGAGAGAACTCTCGTAAGAGAACCCGAGCCTCAATGTCTGCTGACCTTGCAGAAACATACAAATAGACATAGCCAGATGACTATTTTAGTAAAAATTATGAGCTTACTGACAATTTTTTTTTGACAAAATTATAATATATTAAAGTTTGTTGTTGTTGTTATTTAATTTTTTATTTTTTTGCCTAGTTAGTCTTGCCTACGTTCCTATGGCCAAATGACGCTACGATGAGCATTTACTGCTTTTTAAAAATGCGGGTCAGAAAGCGGGTCGGGTACAATATTTTATTTTTATTTTTTTGCGGTCCAAGTTGCGGGTGGGTTATGAATACATTGAACCGTGCATCACTGATATACACCCACCCACACACACACACACAAACTGCCATGAAAAGGTTTTTGTCCCTCTTTTTTTTATGTAGTTTTTTTTGCATATTTGTCACACTTAAAATATTCATTTATTAATAAACCATTTAAATCATTATAATGAGCCTTTACTTGCCTACATAGCCTAATAAGCACTCAAACACACGTATAAAGCTTGCCACAATGCACAGGCAGAAGTAATGATTATGAATGTGTCAAGGAAAAACAGTAAGGAGGCAGCATTAACATTTTAATAATTCACTGATAAACTAGTGCTTTTTTGTTTTCATTTTAAGTGAAGTTGGTGACACTGACACCTCATCTCATCATAGTGATGTTCATGCATGTTTCATACGGATTACATAATCTGAGAATATTAGTCTTCCATTTGAATTGGTTTATTTGAAAGTAGACATTTCACTCTCTATAGATATATATTTGTGTCTGTAAGGCAAAGATATACACAGAGTTTCAAGCTCAAGTTCACATAGAGATGGCTGAAAGTGCATTCTGTTCTCATTCGTTATTTTACAAAAGCACAATGGTTTGATGTTACTGTGAATGTACACAAATAAACAGAGTCTTTACAAATATGAAATATGCATACAGGTAACTCGTCTGTATGAATAAAAATTAGGGAGTATTTTTAAGAGCTAGACTGCACTGGCACCTCCGTCTGTCATGCAGTGAGCGCACTATTCTTCACACTCCACACAGACACTATAACGCACATTTATCTAGGTTAACATCAGATTGAACAGCCATGTAAAGTTGCTGATACATATTTCAGATGATAAGCCATATTTGAGGTCAATGATAGGCAAGCGTTTGGATGTCCTGCCTGATGTACTGTATTAGCCAGTGGTGTATAAAGTACCTGAAAGTCATACTCAAGTAAAAGTACAGATATCTTACCAGAAAATTACTTTGATAGAAGTTGAAATCACCATTTAGAACATTACTTGGGCAAAAGTCTTAAAGCATTTGATATTTATTGTACTTGTATTGTATTTTTTAAATCTTAAATGTACTTAAGTATTGAAAGTAAAATGCAAAATGGAAAAGAAGCACATTTATATATATGTATGTGTGTGTGTGTGTGTGTGTGTGTGTGTGTGTGTGTGTGTGTGTGTGTGTGTGTGTGTGTCTGTGTGTGTGTGTGTGTGTGTGTGTGTGTTTGTGTGTGTGTGTGTGTGTGTGTGTGTGTGTGTGTGTGTGTGTGTGTGTGTGTGTGTGTGTGTGTGTGTGTGTGTGTATGTGTGTGTTCATACACAGCTTGAGTAACAAGATTGCATTGTTTTAACTATTTCTTCCATTTTGTATTTTTGGGTAAGAATAAGAAGCACTTCATCCGGTACTTAGTCTTTCATTCCAACATAAGAAAACATTTCTGGAATATGCACCTGAAATAGCATTAAGCCTACAGTTTATGTATCTCAGAGGGGACATGGATGAATTTAACTTGTATTTACAGATGCATAAATAGGCTTAATGTTTTGTTTTTAACATAAAACGTTGAATACTGATATTTGAAATAATTTAAAACATGGAAAAAAAATAAATACGGTAGTCGAAATGTGAAATTAAAACCGCCAGTAGGTGACAGCAAGTGAATGTTAATGAGTGAGTCATCAAAATTCAAAAGGCTGATTCATTCAGAATCAAGGCATTTGATTGTGTTAATAAGTGAATAACTGAATCGTTTTTTCAACCGATTCGTTCAAAAAGCTGATTTATTCAATAAGTAAACACCGTCCATTGCTCAGAGACAAAACCGTGCTGTGATCTTTGTTTGGAACTATTGTCGTTAGCAAAATGTAGCAAAAACAAGCAATATTAATGTCTAAAATGTAAGTCACTTATTGCTTTACTGAACATATATAAAATTATTATTAAATGTGTTCATGTATCTGCAGGAAAACGGTACTCTTTGTGTGATATAGATTACTTTAGGTCTGCACTAAATAATATAAATATAAAGAGCATACAAAAGAATTATTGCTGTCTACTATTTGGAATGCCTGGAATTTTGAGTTTTAATAGACTAATAAATACATTTTTGATATTGGTGATATAGCCTACTTGATAACGTCAGATTGCACATCATTACAACTTACAAACACTTGCACTGGCAACCATATTATTGCAGATGATGCTGTATATCGCACACCCCTGACTCGTGTTCTTCTGGCTATTTTGTAGTAAGTAACGAATATACTTAGGGGAAATGTATCAGAGTAAAAGTATACATTTTAATTAGGAAATGTAGTGGAGTAAAAGTAAAGGTTGCCTGAAATATAAAAACTCAACTAAAAGTACAGATACTCCCAAAAAGCCTATCACATAGACCAGCTGTTAACGGTCTGCGTTACTTTGCTAATGTGGAATTTTATTGTATTTATTTTTTTCTGTGACTAAGCAACTAATACAATTTTGGTCGACTAAAGATTAGTTGACTATAAGGGGTCAACCCTAATTTTTACGACCTCCTGGATGAGTCTATGTTGCACTCTTGGAGTAATTTTGGTAGGCCGGCCACTCCTGAAGAGGTTCACCACTGTTCCAATTTTTTTTCCATTTGTGGATTACGGCTCTATCCGTGGTTCACTGGATTCCCAAAAACCTTAGAAATGGTGACTAATACATGTTATCTATTTTGTTTCTCATCTGTTCTTAAAATTCTTTAGATCGAGGCATGATGTGCTGCTCTTGAAGCTTGCTCCGCTTTGTCAGAAAGGTTCTATTTAAGTGATTTCTTGATTCAACCGGTCTGGCAGAAATCAGGCCTGGGTGTGGCGAGTAAAATTTAATTTAATAAAATAATGTGGTTAATTGCAGTTCTTCCATGATTTAACAGGAGGGGGCAATAAATTTTTTTCACATAGGGGCAGATAGGTTTGGACAGCTTCTTCCCATTAATAAATAAAATCAACATTAAAAACTGTATTTTGTATTTTCTTGCATTATCTTTGTGTAATAGTAAAAATTTTTGATGATCAGAAACTTTTAAGTGTGACAAATATGCATAAAAATAAAACAGGAAGGGGGCAAAAACCTTTTCAGGGCACTGTATATATATATATATATATATATATATATATATATATATTGTGGCGGGGTGAAGTAGGACACGACACGAGAAGGAGGGTAAATTCCCCAAACGGTGGATTTATTAAAAGAATCCGTGTGAGAACTGGCGGTGCTGTGAGGTGGCTTGGGTGTTCGGCGTCCTGTCTTCGCAGTGCTCTAGTGCAGTGTGGGTCCGTGCTCTCCTGTGGCGTTGGGGCTGGCGGTCACACGCTGCTCTCTAGGGCATAAGGAAAAGACAATGTTAGCCGATTCTCGTGGAGACATCTCTCACCTCTGTGGCTGCTTGCGGGGTTTATAAGGGCAGCGGCTGATGACACGCAGGTGTGGCCGCTCAGCCCATGATGAGTAGGCGCAGGTGTGTCTGCGCCGTTGCCTGGGCGACGCTGATGAGCGCTCGGGACACGTGTCACAATATATAGGGTGCTTCTCAATATCCCTACTCGTCTCCTCGCTCCTCCGTCCTCCATCCTATGACCCGGAAACCGATCGAACACAGCCATCTTGAAGGACATCTCAATTCCCTAATTGCACCACGAGGAGACGAGGATCGAGGAGGGAGGAGGCTTCATGAGGAGAGATGAGCGAGGATACACAGGTGTATCCTATGCGGAAGTATTTTATCGACTTAACGTGACGCACGTATAAATTCTCCTCCCCCTTCACATCTGTTGTAACAATTTTTATTTATATTTTACCTTTTCACTTCAAATAAACCATGCATGTCATATATTTCAAACAGGGCATCTTGCTTTATTAATATTTATTATGAATGTCTTAATTAACAAACTTTAACAACATAAGGGCAGATCCCTTTAATTACAGCTGATGACACATTGAAGTAACGCTAAAGGGAGCGAGGATAAATCATTTCACTTGATTCAAGTCCTCCATCCTCACGTCTTTTCCTTGCGTCCTTCCCTCGCATCCTGAAAGGGTGGAGCTAAGACACGAGGAAAGGAAGCGAGGAAAGGAAACGAGGATGCACAAATATGAATTGAGAAGCACCCATACAATCATACACACACACATATTTATGCAAGTGTGTACTGTCTTTAAGCATTTCATGTTTTATGTTCATTTTCCATGAAATACAGGATTTATTTAATGAGTCATAACATGCTTGTCAATACAGATAGATTAAATCATTTTTGGGATTTTTAAAAAGTTTATATAAATGTAATGCATTTTTTAAAATATGTTTAAAGGCTCTTTTGTTATGAGATCTTTTTTATAATGTAAATAAAATATAAAACACTACTATGGGGATTTTATCTTATTATCTGCATGCGAACAATAAATAAATTATACTCTGTGTGCATTTAATTGGTGTTTTTGTGTTAACACTCTGTCAGATTTGTTTGGATCTGTCAATCGAGACTTGAGATATCATGTGGTTTTGTTGAATCTTGGAATTTGACATAGGGCTGTTTTTTTTCCTCAGCAGATTCTAATGGCCATATTACTACAAGCAACAGTTTTTTTTTTTTTTGCCTTTTTCACTTTATATACTACAGTATAGCACCACTACAAATGAACATTGTTCTCAGAGGACCCTTAAAGGCATTTTCAAAGGGAACTTTCAATATATCATCTACTTCTTAAAGTCTGTTTTCTCACCATAGGGGTCAAACTTCAACATTCTTTTAAATGAACAGGAAAAGTACTAGTTATGTTCCCTATCAAAAGGTAACTCCTGTTGCATCATCACTTACAACTGCTTATGGAAACTCCAGTTTTCTCTGTTACTGAAGCCTGATTTGTTAATGTTTATGTACCCAATGATGCTCGAGACTGGCACAGGGGGCAGAGCCGACTGCTATATAAGTTGGCCCAGAGCGCCATTTCATCAGAATATTCTCTTTCAGCATCAAGACCATCCCATACGCTTCACTCTCCCGCAGCGCCTCATGCCACCGGTGTGCTTTGCACGCGAGGATCAGCACTCCTCATCAGATGCAAGTGGCTTGGTCTCGACTCCATGTCCTTGATGGCATCTGATGCTGACAAGTGTCCATGTAATGGCCAAGAGCCTGAAGTTCCCCCTCCAGTCTACGTGGCCCAGCATAGACTCAGGACTGATCCATGTTCTCACACGCGCTGTGTAGGAACTTGACTTTAAATGGTCGACCCCAGAAGAGCCCGCCCCCAGCCTCTTCCACAAATGGTTCCCGAAGGGCCAACATAATCCTTGCTCTCATCAGTGTCCAGCTCCCTCCATGCCTGCGGTGCACAACGAGCTCACCAATTTCATGGAACAAGGTGATCAGCCACCACCTCTTCCTGAGGGGGTGTTTGCAATTTCCCTTGTCCTCAGCGGCGTCAACGTTGGTGAGAGCTGCAGAAGTCGAGGGGAAAACACGCGTTGAGTAGGCAAGGCCATGGCTGGTGGTGCTGGAGTTACACCTATGGTTAAGCTTAATGGACATCAGTGACGCCGAAAAGATGGCCTTCCTCAATTCCCCGGTTTCTCCCAAGGGACTTTTCAGCCCTGCCATGGATGGCTTCTCTGAGAGCTTTACTGAGGCCCAAAAGATGTCGTAAGTGCTGTGTCAATTCCTTTCTAAGCACCCCAGCACGGCGACTGTTTCAAGCAACCCCAAGCCAACTTCCACACAGTGCCTGACATCCAAAAGTGCCCCTGTATGGCAAAGAAGTATCCCTTCCCGAAGTGCCAAGGTCCCTGCCCTCGTGTAGTGCTGGACCCTAAGACTAAGTCATCCTAACCTGTGTGCAGAGAAGAAGAGGAGAGGGCAAGTTCTCACAAATGCCGGGGCCCCCTCGAAGAAAGCATGTGATCATTCCCTACCCCTTTGAGCACCTGTGATGGAGGTTTTTTAGTGTGGCACGTCCTGCCAGTTCAGCATGTGCCACGAAACACTACCACTGTGGTAACTTTGACCTTGTGGGGAGATATTTCTTAGATGTGGGGTAGAAAATACAGTTAGGGGGTAGAAAATACAGTTTGTATAAAATATGTGCATAATTGAGATATATATCTATATCTTTATATATATCTATATATTTATATACAGTACAGACCAAAAGTTTGGACACACCTTCTCATTCAAACCTAGAGACGTTTCATGACTATGAAAATTGTAGATTCACACTGAAGGCATCAAAACTATGAATTAACACATGTGGAATTATATACATAACAAAAAAGTGTGAAACAACTGAAAATATGTCATATTCTAGGTTCTTCAAAGTAGCCACCTTTTGCTTTGATTACTGCTTTGCACACTCTTTGCATTCTCTTGATGAGCTTCAAGAGGTAGTCACCTGAAATGGGTTTCACTTCACAGGTGTGCCCTGTCAGGTTTGATAAGTGTGATTTCTTGCCTTATAAATGGGGTTGGGACCATCAGTTGTGTTGTGCAGAAGTCAGGTGGATACACAGCTGATAGTCCTACTGAATAGACTGTTAGAATTTGTATTATGGCAAGAAAAACGCAGCTAAATACTAGTGATGGCAAAATCGAGGCCTCGTGAACCAATGAAACAGTTGAACCAAATGTGCCATATTGTTTCGAGGCTTCGAATCAATCCGACACCCGTCTCAACGGTGACACCTAGTGGTCACTTGCAGGTGTTGATCTGAAACAACCTTGACGAGCCATTAAAAAAATGTGTTGTTTTTTTATTATTATAATGTTCTAATATGTGAAGCTTGTAACCTATAGGCTCCTCACTGTGCATAATGTTATTTTGGTCATGAAAAATGAATATTAATAAAAGAAATCAAGCCACAATGTCTCACTTTTTTAGAGATTTTTATTCAAAAATATTAATTTATCTGGTGTGGAAGGACTTAGCCTACTTCTTTTTTTACAGATAATTTCTCCAGCCTTTGAAAAAATCCTCTCACAAGGGACACTTGTTGCTGGCATACAAAGATATTTTTTTGCAAGGACATACAAATGAGGAAAGATTACTGCTCTCTCTTTCCAGTAAGTTAGTGGATCATGAGTTCTGGGCAAATACGCATCGTTGATGTATTTTTTCACTTCCACTGTGGCATCAGCTGTAGCATTGTGTATCATCTTGGTTTGATGGATGCGAGTATCAAAAAGTTCCCATAAACTGTCCTGTGTTTCTACTGGTGTTGATGTTGATGGTGATGGTGATGATGATGATGATGGGTGTGATGTTGACATTTCTGGGTCTGAATAAAAATGAAAGCAATTAGTAACAAATCCTAAACTGACGGCATATATGAAGGATATATTATATTACATGATTCAGATTACATAACATAACACAGACTGAAACTGCTCACCAGGATTTGTGTTTGAACGCATCAGTGAAGCACACTCCAGTGTGATATGCTTTTCAGCTTCCTGGGCTTTGGCAGCATTTCCAAATGCCACATTTTTGAACCTTGGGTCCAGCAGTGTAGCCAGTGCCAAGGCTCTAAAACTCTCATAACCTCCACATCTGGAGTGCAGACCTTCTTGCAGATGTGAGCCTATGAGCCAAAACAGGAGAAACACATATTTATAATAATGACAATAATATGACAGTTATGGCCAATCACATGGGTAGTATGGTCATTGTGGCCTACCTAATTGAACAGTTGATTCCTGCGTTGCATTTCCTTTTTTCTGTGCAAGCTTGTGCTGCAACATCCTGTACAGTGGTATAAGCTTTGAAGCAGACACTCTCTTTTCCTCTGACATCTCTGTTGTTGCGAGTTTGAATGGTTGCAGTATTGACAATGATTGTTCAATAATGTCATAATCAATACTTGTCAGGGGAGCAGTATCATTGTTTAAGTTGGAAAGTGCAGTTTTAGCATGTAGCTTGTCAAATGTGCAGTGCCATCTCGTGTCAACCTCCTGTATCAGTTTCAGAGTTGGTCTTCCCATCAAGCTCTGCATCTCCACAAGCTTGTCCTTTGCTTTGCAGCTGGATCTGAACAACCCCACTATCTTTCTGGCCTTCTGGCGTATTTCATTGATGCCTGGGGTTTGATCTAGTGCCTTTTTCACAATCAAATTTAAAGTATGGGCAAAACATGGGACATGGCGAAGCTGGAGTAGCTGGGCACTTAGGATCATGTTAGATGCATTGTCAGTCACCATGCACTGAACTTTGGAGGTTATTCCCCACTCAGCCATTAGCAAGGCTTTAGCCTCCATGAGATGCTGGGCTGTGTGGGTTTGGTAAAACCTCCTTACACCCAGTACAACAGTTGCCATTTTTGCCTCTGGTGTTATGTAATGGCAAGTCACACAAAGATATCCATCCATATTAATGGAGGACCACATGTCAGCTGTAAGGCTAACAAATTCGGCCTTTTGTAGGTCCTCCATTGTCTTCTCCTTGGCTTTGTTGTACTTTTCGCTGACCATTATTTTAAGCACCTTCCGGGATGGGAGGACATAGCTTGGATCAAGCTTGTTCACAAATGCCCTGAATCCCTCATCGTCCACGATGGTGAACCACCATGTTTAAAAGAGCCTCATCCAATTCCCTCTGTCTGACTTTTAAAAGAGAAGACAAAACATACTTTCAGACAAATACATTGGAAAAATACAGCTTCAATTAGTGCACATCTATTAAAAGTATAGCCTACTGGTTCATTAATTGGAAACCTTCCAGTGTTTATAATCAGTGCTTTATATAACTTATAAACTTTATAAACAGTGTCCCAAAAGGTTGTAATTATATTTCAATTATAATTATATCCCAAACAATGCATACCTTGCTTAGATGGCCCAGCAGTGTCAGTAGCAGGCCTAGGTACAGGGGGAATGCCATCCTCTGCACCCTGCAAAATGGCAGGATGAGTGCTCCTCAAATGGCGCATCATGGATGATGTATTGTTGCAGTAGGCTAGCTGCCGATCACAATACACACATCTCACTTTATTTGGGGTTTCTAAATGGAAATGCTCCCACACCACAGATGTACGGCATCTCTTCTGGGGAGCTTCCATTTTATCTATCTATCCAAATCTATCTATCTATATATGAATCGATCTATGTATCTAGATATGTATCTATAATCTATGTATCTATATATGTATCTATCTATAATATATGTATTTATATATGTATCTATAATCTATCTATATATGTGTCTATCTATAATATATGTATTTATATATGTATCTGTAATGTATCTATATATGTATCTACCTATTAATCTAGCTGTCTATATATATTTATATCTATGTATCTATTAATGTGTCACTATATGTATACTCTGTCTGTCTCTAGCCTGTCAGTCAATGTGTTGTGTAAATTTAAATGTAAGTCTAAATTGCCTATAACTAATTAAATCGCACTATGTCACTATATCACCAAAAATCCGCTATCTCAAAGTCAAACTCCTCTCACAAAAACCCACGAGGTCAAAATGCGTTTATTTCACTTTTATACAGATGTGCGATTGTGTGGTCTGTTCCCGACCGTTCCAATCAAACGCTGATTCGGCGGACCACACCTGATGAAACAATTAGTGAAACACTTCGAGGCTTCGTTTGGTCATAGTCACGTGACATGGGTGTTTCGAATCACGCTTCGGATCAGTGTTTCGACACATCTGCGCTTCGGGATCTCGCAAAGCTTCGGAACGACTGTTTCACTTCAGCCATCCTTACTAAATACATGAAAACGAGTGGCCATCATTACTTTAAGAAATGAAGGTCAGTCAGTCCGAAAAATTGGGAAAACTTTGAAAGTGTCCCCAGGTGCAGTCACAAAAACCATCAAGCGCTACAAAGAAACTGGCTCACATGCGGACCGCCCCAGGAAAGGAAGACCAAGAGTCACCTCTGCTGCGGAGGGTAAGTTCATTCGAGTCACCAGCCTCAGAAATCGCAGGTTAAAAGCAGCTCAGATTAGAGACCAGGTAAATGGCACAGGGAGTTCTAGTAGCAGACACATCTCTAGAACAACTGTTAAGAGGAAAATGTGTGAATCGGGCCTTCATGGTAGAATATCTGCTAGGAAACCACTGCTAAAGAAAGGCAACAAGCAGAAAAGACTTGTTTGGGCTAAAGAACACAAGGAATGGACATTAGACCAGTGGAAATCTCTGCTTTGGTCTGATGAGTCCAAATTTGAGATCTTTGGTTCCAACCACCTTGTCTTTGTGCGACACAGAAAAGGTGAACGGTTGGACTCTACATGCCTGGTTCCCACCGTGAAGCATGGAGGAGGAGGTGTGATGGTTTTGGGGTGCTTTGCTGGTGACACTGTTGGGGATTTATTCAAAATTGAAGGCATACTGAACCAGCATGGCTACCACAGCATCTTGCAGCGGCATGCTATTCCATCCGGTTTGCGTTTAGTTGGACCATCATTTATTTTTCAACAGGACAATGACCCCAAACACACCTCCAGGCTGTGTAAGGGCTATTTGACCAATAAGCAGAGTGATGGGGTGCTGCGCCAGATGACCTGGCCTCCACAGTCACCGGACCTGAACCCAATCGAGATGGTTTGGGGTGAGCTGGACCACAGAGTTAAGGCAAAAAGGCCAACAATTGCTAAGCATCTCTGGGAACTCCTTCAAGACTGTTGGAAGACCATTTCAGGTGACTATCTCTTGAAGCTCATCAAGAGAATGCCAAGAGTGTGCAAAGCAGTAATCAAAGCAAAAGGTGGCTACTTTTTTAGAACCTAGAATATGACATATTTTCAGTTGTTTCACACTTTTTTGTTATGTATATAATTCCACATGTGTTAATTCATAGTTTTGATGCCTTCAGTGTGAATCTACAATTTTCATAGATATGAAAGGTCTCTAGGTTACGAATGTAACCCTAGTTCCTCGAAGGAACGAGACGCTGCATCAAAGGCCCTTTGGGAAAACGCCTTTGGCAAGATCAACTCTGAATATTGTGTGCAATCAGTCCAATGGAAGAGCGTGACGTCACAGGCGGGGTGACGTAGCGACCAGGAAGCTATAAAGGCACATGCCACGCAGCTGGCTTCAGCTTCGAGTAGGGAAGCAAGCGCCGGCAGGGGTGCCGGGAGTATGGCTCTGGGACGCAGTGTATCGTTCCTTCGAGGAACTAGGGTTATATTCGTAACCTAGAGACGTTCCTCTTCAGGAACTCGAGCTGCGTCAAAAGCGCTTTGGGGAACGATGTGTCAACGCTGCCAGACTACCAATCCCCTGCCTAGTGTGTATCCGAAGAGCACAGCTAAGCCAAGAGGACAGAAGAGCCAGGAGCGGCTCGCATATCGAGATTGTAAAATATGGCAAATGTAGAGGGCGTGGACCATCCCGCAGCGTTGCAGATGTCCAAGAGGGACACACCTGCTAGAAAGGCCTTAGAGGCAGCCATACTCCGCGTAGAGTGAGCCTTGGCTCCCAAAGGAAGGGGAAGACCAGAGGACTCATAGGAGACGTTGATAGCCTCGACTATCCAACGACTAAGGGTCTGCTTAGAGGCAGGGGAACCCTTTTTAGAAGGACCGTAGCAAACAAGCAATTGATCAGATTTTCTCCACAGGGCAGCTCTGTGGAAGTATGCTTCTCCTGGTCTGGCTCCCGAACGGGAGGAGGGCAGAAGGCCTGCAGTATGATAGGTTGTGGTGTAACAGAGGGAACTTTGGGAACATAACCTGCTCGAGGGTATAAGAATGCTTTGGCCATACCAGGGGCAAAGTCTAAGTAGTTAGGGGCCACCGAGAGGGCCTGAAGGTCTCTAACTCTCTTTAGAGACGTAATAGCCAGTAACAGGGCAGTCTTAAGGGTCAGATGTCTATCTGATATATCTTGAATTGGCTCGAATGGAGCTTTGCAGAGAGCCTCTAACACCACGACCAATCCCACGGGGGAATACGGGACCGTACTGGAGGTCTCAGCCTCAGTGCACCGCGGAGGAAACGTGTAACTAGGGGGTGCCTACCCACTGACTTACCATCGAAAGGGACGAGGTAAGCAGCTATGGCCGCCACGTACACCTTTAAGGTGGAGTGAGTTAACCCCGCAGAGAGCCTAGCTTGTAGAAACTCAAGAACTGTACCAACTGGGCAGTTAACAGGGTCAAGCTGATGGTCTCTGCACCATGAGGTGAAGAGTTTCCACCTCAGGGCATATAGTTTGCTCGTAGAGGGAGCTCTGGATTGGAGGAGGGTCTCAACAACCTCAGTTGAGAGTCCGGAAGCTATGAACTGTGCCCCCTCAGGGGCCACACCAACAACTTCCACAGCTCCGGGCAAGGGTGGATTATTTTGCCCTGCGCCTGAGAGAGTAGATCTGTCTTGATCGGAATCTCCCATGGAGAAGCCGTTGAGGAGAGAGAACAGATCCGCGAACCATACTCGGCCCGGCCAGAACGGGGCTACTAGCAACAGACGGAGCCCGTACTGGCGTACTCTCGCCAGAGCTCCCGGGAGCAGAACAGTGGGGGGAAAGGCGTACAGACGAAGCCTTGGCCAGGTCTGTGTGATGGTATCTAGTCCCAGTGGAGCTGGGTGAACTAGAGAGAACCAGAGGGGACATTGCGATGTCTCTTGAGTCGCGAAGAGGTACACCTGAGCTTTGCCAAATATCTGCCATATCTGCTTCACCACCTCGGAGTGAAGCATCCATTCCCCGGGCCTCGGCCCCTGTCTCGACAGCATGTCTGCTCCCACATTCAATCTCCCAGGAATATATACCGCTTTTAAAGAGAGGAGTTTGCCCTGGGACCACAGGAGGATCTGGTATACCAGCTTGTATAAGGGGCGTGAACGCAGACCTCCCTGGTGATTGATATAAGAGACCACCGATGTGTTGTCGGTGCGCACCAACACATGACGGCCTCTCAGGTCTGGGAGGAAATATTTCAATGCTCGATACACTGCTAACATTTCTAGACAATTGATGTGCCATGTTAGATGGCGACCACTCCACAGACCGCGGGCAGGGTGGCCACTCATGACCGCCCCCAACCGGTGAGGGACGCGTCTGTCGCTAGCGTTACACGGTGACCAAGAGCTCCCAACACCGGGCCCTGATTCAAGAACCAAGTTTTCTTCCATATGTCTAAGGCACGAAGGCATCGCCGCGTGACCTTGATAGTTCGGATTGGATTTCCCCTCGGGGAAAACCCCTTGGTCTTGAGCCACCACTGCAGGGGCCTCATGTGCAGGAGGCCAAAAGGTATCACGTTGGACGCAGCTGCCATGAGCCCTAACAGTCTCTGAAACTGCTTGACAGTGACTGACTGGCCTTCTCTGACTCTCTTGACTGAGGAAAGGATTGACTCGATCCGAGCAGGAGACATACGTGCCTGCATTGTGGTCAAATCCCACACTACGCCTAGATAGGTGGTTCTCTGAACTGGAGAAAGTACACTCTTCTTGGCGTTCAGTCTCAAACCCAGCTCCCCCATATGGGCGAACCGCCATCTGCTCTGATTGAGCTAAAATCAACCAATCGTCAATATAGTTCAGAATGCAGATGCCCTGCATACGGAGGGGTACCAGAGCTGCATCTACACATTGTGTGAATGTGCGGGGTGAGAGTGCAAGGCCGAAGGGAAGTACTCGATATTGGTAGGCTTTGCCCCCGAAAGCGAACCTCAGGAACTTCCTGTGTTGTGGAAGGATGGATATATGCAAGTATGCATCTTTGAGATCTATTGTGACAAACCAGTCCTCTGAACTGATTTGAGCTACAACCTGTTTGACAGTGAGCATGAATATTGAACTTCAGTGACATTACTGAGAGGTTTAATTGAGTAAGTCCAAGATCGGACGCAACCCATCATCTTTCTTTGGAACTATGAAATACCAGCTGTAAAACCCGGACTCCCTGTCTAGAGGAGAGACCACCTCGATGGCCTCCTTTCTTAATAGGGTATTCACTTCTTGTTCCATCACCAGAGCCTGCTGGGGGCCGACGACTGTCGGTGTAACCCCATTGAATCTCGGCGGTGGACGGCCGAACTGAATACAATAGCCTCTTTCTACTGTGTGCAGGACCCATTGAGATACATTTGGCAGTAGTTTCCACGCTGCTAAATAATGTACTAAGGGAATCAGTCTCTCGAGACTGATCTCTGGTGTAAGAGGCCCCCGAAGGGGTGGCGAGCTTCCCAGCTCCGCTACGCTCACGGGCGGACATAACTGGGAGTGACACTCGCAGGAGACCGCTGCGCCCTGAAACACTGGCAGGGTTGGCAGACCGGCCTCCAGAGGGCACTGGGGTGAGACGGGCACCGTATAATGAGGTGGACACCACTCTACCCAAGTAGGGACTACCCTCAGGGTTGCTGCGCCTCTGGCATCAGGACCTCTTTGTCGAGGAGTTCCTAGCTTCGATAATTGCACGAAGGTCTGATTTTGCCTTGGATTTTGCCAACGGTATTGACTGTGTCGCCCAAACAGGCCCGAGGCTTGAAGCGGGGCGTCCAGGAGGCAGACCCTGTCACGCTCTCTTATCTGAGACAGGGTCAGCCATAAATGCCTCTCCGCGGCCACCAAGGCTGCCATAGACCGCCCAATCACGCGAGCGGTCTCTTTGGTGGCGCGGAGGGAGAGATCAGCGGTCTGTCTAAGCTCTGCAATATCGTCGGACTTGATCCCCTCTCCCTCGTCTACATCTCTCAGCAGGTCAGCTTTATATGCTTGGAGGACGGCCATAGTGTGAAGGCATGCCCCCGCCTGACCTGCTGCCACATAGCCCTTGCCCATTAACATGGATGTTGTTTTTAACGGTGTTGTGGGCAAGGCCGGAGCCTTCAGAGACGACGCCGAACCAGGTGACAGATAGCTCGCAAGCGTCTGCTCAACCCGGGGCATTGCTCTGTACCCTCGCTCATCGAGCCCCGTGACATTGCCATAATATTTAGAGTCGGGCCGAAGAGACGGGTCGAATAAGGGTGTTTCCACGATCTCGCTATTTCTTCGTGGAGAAGAAATCGTCACCTCATCAGACGAAGAGTGGTGGAGTGTCAACCCCTCGCCCTGGGGGGAAAAAACCGACGAGCGTGCTTCCGAACCCAGGGTTTGGGCGCCGGATCTGGCAGATGAGGAAGAAGATAAGGACTGGCCCGTCTGCATACCCTCCGCCAGATCCACCTGCGAACCCCACGAGTGCAGCAGCCGCTCTGCCTCGGCAGAAGCGGGGCCAACACCGCGGGGAATGCTGGCGAAGGCTCCCTCCTTGAAGAGAGCCCTCCGGGATCGAAGCCTCCGCATCGGCAATCGTTCACAATGCGGACAGTCGGCTCCCTCGAGAGCCGACTCAGCGTGCTTCGATCCCAGGCAGACCACGCATAAATCGTGTGCATCCCCAGCCGTGATGTAGCGTGGGCATGGACGAACACACAATTTATAGCGCGATCTGGATTCGCCCTTCATATGTCTAGTCTTAGCTTTGCTCTTTGGCATTATGTTGCTTTATTGGGACAGACAACAATAAATAAGACTCACAAGACTTTTGAACATGCACACACAGAGCGCTTGCTGAAAGACGCGAAGCTGAAGCCAGCTGCGTGGCACGTGCCTTTATAGCTTCCTGGTTGCTACGTCACCCCGCCTGTGACGTCACGCTCTTCCATTGGACTGATTGCACACGATATTCAGAGTTGATCTTGCCAAAGGTGTTTCCCCAAAGCGCTTTTGACGCAGCTCGAGTTACTGAAGAGGAAATAAAGAAAACTCTTTGAATGAGAAGGTGTGTCCTATATATATATATATATATATATATAATTTATATAATATAATTTTATTAAAAAAGATAATTTACACTCAATGCATTATTGCATACTGTTGTATAATGTACAGATAATTTCTTAGCGATAGATGCTATTTACACTTAGTCAAATAGCAGGATTTTCTGCTATTTATTATACTACTTATTGCAAATAGTAGCAAATATATGCACCTTAGTACTGTAGATTATTAAAAAATATGCAATAATAGTATCAGTATATTCCCGTCAGTACTCTATTTAACCAGCAATCCTGTTAATCAGCCACAATCGATCAGACACTGGGGCGCTCCAGGCCTGAATGACCTTGATCATACTGCAGATGTCCTCAGAATTTCAGTTACTACCTGAGCTGATGTTAAGAATCAGTCAATCCTGATGGCTCTGATACAAAAATAAGCACTGAGACCAGCTTTTAAAGTGATTCTGAGAGTAATTGTGTTTTTCACCACTATGAACTTTCAGACAACAATGGTGCTGAATTGAAAGTGACGGACAGAGAGGAGAAAACAAACAGAAGAAGACATCAAGCTTTTGAAACACATTTCAGTCTTCAAGGTCAACACATCAGCCCTTATCTATAGCAACGGCTTGTACACGGTATGATCAGCTATTAAAAAAACAGCTTCATCGAGTTTCCCAGAAAGCTGTCAGTGTGAATTATTCAGCTCTATTAAGGGTGAAAAGAGATGTGAAGCAAAGAAAGGCGCTTAAGAATCTGAAAAGAAAAGGTTAAAGGGGTCATATGACGTTACTAAAAAGAACATTATTTTGTGTATTTGGTGTAAAGCATTGTGTTTATGTGGTTTAAGGTAAAAAAAAAAAAAAAAAGTGTACAAAAAAAATGTACATTATTGTTGCTCCTCTATGCCCCGCCTCTTTGACACAGGTCAACATAACATTGTTGACCTGCGTAAACATAAACCATGTCTAAATTTGTGATCGGAAAAACGACAAATAACAAGCGCTACTCTACACTGCTCAAAACTCACGTTGGAATCATCAGTGGCAAATCCTTTACATGTAAAGCTACTTACATGCTATGAGTCAGAAGTGCCAGACTGTCCATGCAAGCTGACACTGCCCCACTTTATAGCAAGTGGTAAGAACAATATTTATATTCTGCCATCTCACAGAATCAAGCACAGGAGGACTATAATTAAAGAGATGTTTCACTCTGACTTTGCACCACTGTCTATGGGTCAGACAGGATGTGACGTGTGTGCTTATGTTTTGAGAGGTTAAGGCTTGCAGTGCAACTGGAGCCACAGGTACAGTAAAACATTATTATCAAGTGGATTTAGAGAAGAACATGCTGTGGGTCAAAACATTGTGTCGGCCCCCAGGGATGTGAAACTTTACCTCAGGCAAAGCTAAAAGAAGTTCTCTATATCAGGCTCTGTTGGACCGTACTGTTCCCATACCCTGGGGGGATGGAAAGTGTGCTGTTTCTTATCACAAAGTGCAGAAATGTAATAACTAATGAGCAGGATTTGAAGCAGATTTAATTAATTATACAAAACACATGAACATATTAACATACAAATTAGAGCTAGAAGGCAGAATTCTTAATTCTAACGTGGAGGCCCAATCATTTTAATAAGAAAAATCACTCTTATGTTTAAAGAAGCACAAGTGGCGAGCACATGCAATGGAACAGCACTTCAGAATATAGATTTTGTTATTTAGAGTTCAAGCGTACAACAGTTTTTAGTTTGTGCCATGAGGTTCATAGTCCTTGTTATGTTATTCCAGAAATGTGAATATGTGAACACTGTGACAGAATGAACTGAATTGCTGATTCACTTAAAATATCTGGTTCATAAGAATCGTTTGTTCGTGAATCAGTCTTTACTAGTTGCATTTCCGTGCAGCTTTCAAGAAAAACTCAACAGAAAGATGTTTAATTGATTGACTGAATTGAAAAAAATCACTTTGTGAACAACATTTACTTAGCCATTTAACTATAGATTTACTGATAACCAAGTTTAAAGATAACACTGGCTCACCAATCAATAGCCCAGCTTCAGTCGGATCAGTGGAATCACTGGTGGGAGCAGTGATGATAACATAATGTCTGAAAGGCCATTACACAGGTTCTGGTTTCCATGGTGATTGTGAATGTACTTTAAGAGGTGCAAGGGTTGAGATTATTCAGTCTCTTCTGATTAGAACATTTGTTTGAAAACTCGACAGGGGAAATTGTGTGTTTTGACATAGTTGTTATGCCTTACGGTGTTTTTCCTAGCAATGCTCTTTGGCACTCACTTTCAGAGCATTCTGGGCCTGATTGATTGCACTCGGTAAACTATCTGCGAAAAGGAACAATCCACTTAATCAGTGGATCTTAGAGATTGACAATAGAATTTTAATATGAACACAAGCTGTTTCTCTCATTCTTTTAAATGGGTATCCAGTTGCTACTTTGTAAGCCTTAAAGGTATAGTTCACCCCCAAAATATAAAAATTAGCATTTTTATTTACTCACTATCATATGGTTGCAAAACTGTGTAACTTTCTTCTGTCATTTAAAAAAATAATAGAGAAAACATGGAAAAATGTGATTTTGAACTTTGGATTTTGAATTCTGTACACACAATTTAAAAATTCAAAAAGACCCTTGCTCTACCTGTTACTTTTTTATTAGAGAATTTGTCATTCTTTTTAGTCGTATGTTTTTTTAATTAATGACTTGTTCACAGCTTGGAGTATATGGAACTGGTGTCCATTTTTATAACACCAAAAAGGAGGACACATTGCAGGATCCAGTGAAGCCAAAAACTGAAGCCAAAATCTATAAGCTGTGACAGAAATTATTTTTTCTAATTTAAGAGGTAACATTTGCTGCCTTAAACTGAGTTTAATGTTTAAATATATAATATACTGAATAAGGAAATATGAAATGTAAAAAAAAAAGTAGGTGGTGGCAAATCCTTGTTTCATCCAACCAATTAATTCAGAAAATTAATTCAGAAAACTCTGAAACATGAAACACAAATGGAGTGAAGCGATAGCTCTGGCAGGCCATGTTAGTCAAGCTCGCATCAGCTGATCTACCTACAGGATCAGCTGGTCTATCTACAGGATCATGACACCAATCATAATTACCTACATAAGGTCCCTTCAGTCATTATTCAGCAGCTATCGCTCGCTCAGGAACTAATCACCCACCTCTATCCCCAGATCCTCCTCTCGTCCAGTCAGGTCACCCACCTCTATCCTCAGATCCTCCTCTCGTCCAGTCAGGACTTGGCAGTTAATATATCATTGAGTCAGACCACTGAATCATGTTGTTAAAATAATCACGTAGAACATTAATGGTATCTGCTACATTTATCATTGATGTTGGTTCTGTTCTGTAACCCTGTGGGGCGGCGGGGTCTGCTCTCCTTGCTCGTATCCATGCTAGGCTGCGTGGATGAGTGTTTGCCCAGAACAGAACCATACCCCCAACATAAAATGAATGCTAATCGTAAGTTATATTGACGATAGTTGTCCTGACAGAACTGTTTTAGGAGATTCAACGATTCTACGGTGACGCTCTTTAAAACTTTTAAAGAAAAAAAAACAGTCAATACTGACAATATTTTTTCTAAAAGCCAATGTCAACAGTCTCCAGATTATAGTATGTTACTTCTCAGATATTTCAAGACCCAACAAACACAGATTCAACATGTTCAACCTGTGAAAATAAGGGCTAATCAATACCAACAGATGATGACTGGGTTAATGCACTCGAAGACTTGAAGAACCTAAGACACTTTGATCTTCTGAGATACAGACAATATACACACAGTGTTAAGGTCTGTTTTAATATCTCACTCATCACGACATCTCAGAGATGTCCTTTTTCACCTATCCTTTTTATCCACTTCCTTCATCTCACCCATCTCCCTTCACTCAGCTCATCAGAATGGTTGACAATGTTCTATATAAATGAAAATGATATTCACAGCCATGTTTGGTATCATTTGTATAGTCTCCGTTTGACTGGTAAAAGGGTTTCAATATTACAAGATGTAGACTTAAAGGTAATAAAGATCATATGAGTTTAGAGACATTTTGCTTACTGTAGTGTGCCATTTCCCAGTGTCTTTCCAGCAAAAGACTATTCGTCCCCAAAAGGTTTTAAACTCTTAATGTCTGGGTCTTGATCAATACAAATTCCTGTTGCCAGTTGGAAGATGTTTTTCTTGGACAGTATTTAAAGAAATCTTGCAAGAAGATCAGGGTGCTTCTGTAGCCAGATGAACCCATAGCATGGAGTGTGCCCATAAAATGAATGAATGAATGAATGAATTTTTTATTATTATTGTGTCTTGTATACAATTCATACTATGCATTTTACTGAAGTCGGTATGCATCCTTTATTCTTATATTTATTTTTGAGGTCTTGTATTGATTATCTCTGTATTGAATATGTAATTGGCATCATGTACTATTTGCCTGACTTATAATAAATTGTCACATTTAAATTGATTCCATAGATTGACACAAGTACAGTACAGTAGATTACATTGTATCCTTGTTACTGCATTTCTGCGTCAGGTTAGTAACAGACTAAAATTTAGTTGAGATGGAGCATAGGGCACATCACCTGGATCTTGAGAGATCTGGCTAACAATTGTTATTAGTTCAAGTGTACACAGCCTGTAAGGCCTAAAAAAAAATTAGTTTGGTTCCGGTTTCCGACCGACCCTGTCAATTTATGTGCGACCCAAATTTATTTTATGAGACTGGGGAAGAACGGTCTTTCACACATCGTTAATTAAATTACAGTTTCCTTTAAATGCTGTTTTACACTTAAGTAATCCGTTAAAAACCATTAAGTATTGCATCAAAACCCTTTAACTGTCAATTCCTAAAGTGAGCTATAACTTAAGGTTTGGAAATCGTAACATTAAGAGAAACACGGGGGGAGTCAACAATATATCGCGGAACAGAGAGGGCACTGACAACATGCTGACAGACAGGACATTAACATTACCAGCTTACTTTTAATATGAAACAAAGTCTCATTTGGTTATTTCACCTTTCAAATGTGGTCATTTTTTAAAGAAATGTAAACAATAAATACCGTTTTGTGGCTCTTGAATGTGTCGAACAGATCGCTGTAAGTTAGATCATCAGTTAAAACTAACTGATCGTCTCTTGCTTCTAGTTAATTTATAGCATCAAAATCAAATAAACCACATAAATGAACATAACAAAGAATGTTGTTTGACTACAAAATGATGTCTGTACACTCCGTTTTTCAAGTTCAAATCCTCCATGTTAATCTACTATGAGATCGCCTGTCAAACTCCCGCGAAGGCTTTTTGTGTGTGTGTGTGTGTGTGCGTTTTGCGTGTCTATGGCAACAACAGACTTTAAACGGGAATACAGAATCACTGTCGTAAAAGTACCGGTACACACATTTAAAATCAGTGCGCGCACGTGTGTGTGTGTGTGTGTGTGTGTAAAACTGCCACTGGAGAAAAAAAAAAAAAATTAAAAAAAAAAAAAAAATCCCTACCGACCAATGACCTCAACTGACAACCAAACTTTTTTTTTTTTTAGGCCTAAGGGATAAAAGGGAATTTCCGTTCCGAAATTTAACTGGATGTTATTCAACCAACTAACCTCTGTTTACTGTAATGTTACTCTAGCTAAGTGTGCATGGGAAACCATGGCATGACCAAACCAAAGCTACTATCAGAGAAAGAAATGTTGGTCTGCTTATATAGTAGTGGTCGTGACCTCTGATTAGAGATAATTTTGCTATATTCAAGTCTGTACAGATTTATGGGTACTAAGTTAAATTAAATAGAACAAACAAGCATAGCAAGAGCCATCTAAAGTATTAGTCAATTAACTCTGTCAAATAACCAAGAAGCATGTGACCATGAGGTATGCTAACGGGAGCCTGTCCTCCAACAAAAAACGACCATATAGGTCGTTTGTGCAAGCACCTTATTACGACCTATATTTACGTTTTAAAGTTAAGCGCCCTCTAGCGGGCGTAAAAATAATGACAGTATCGCGTTGCGTCTGTCGTCATGAAATGACGTATAACGTCATTACCAATCAAAACGCACGTTTATTTAAATGCAATGTGTGGGCTTTTTACACCGATCTCACAGTATTTCCTACATATTTTACTAGGTGGCTTATTCGTTCGAATGACCACACCTAACCCCACCCCTAAACCTAACCCTCACAGAAATCATGCTAAATTATGATTTATTGAGCATACATTTTCGTGCACATCCGTTCCCTGGGATCGAACCCATGATAGCATGATTACCTATCAATGTATAGCGCAATAATCTACCAACTGAGCTACACGAAACGCAAATCAGAGTGCAAATAAAAGAGTACAAAACATTAATATGAAAATGACCTTTTGCCAATAGGGGCGCAATTGTAGTATACGCTCTGATGGGTCGTATTTTAGGGATTTGGACAAACGACCTATACGGGCGTATTGGTTGGAGGACAGGTTGGCTAATGGCCAATGAGATATGAATAGAGTAATGAGTACAATCAAGATAGGAGTCAAATAGGATAAACAAATCCTATTATTCAAATGATCAATGATCAGTTGATATTTCAACCTAAATTCAAGGTTATAATAAAATGACATTAGATTAGAATTTAACTTAAATAACTTAAAGATAGAACATGAATGAAACCTTCAGCCACCATTGGATACCATTGTTGGGCAAGTTGCATGAACCTTACACACTGATGAGACAAAACCATCAAACGTGTCTGTTGCTGATTGACTGCATCTGTCGATGCAGTGTGAACTGACCTTAAAATGTTGGCCATTAAATACGAACTAAAATATAGACCATTTCTAAATTCATACATTTTTATTAGATACCATTGAATAAAGTGTAAAACAGCGATGATTTTAGGAGGACAAATGAAAGCGGAGCAGATAGGTCAACATGGTATTTCAAAACCAAACTGTCTGACCTAAAACTGGGCAGATGATCAGCCTATATAAACCACTTTTACTGAACTTTTACGGTGTTTTTGAGTTTTAAAGGCCCATTTCCTATGGTTGCATGAGAAAGAACAATAATTATTTGAAAAATGTTCCTTTGGGGTCTCATGGGAAAGTCCAAGGTGCTGGAAAGTCCCAGTTTGTAAAGACATGATGAAAGTAAATGATTTTTTTTATTTTAGGGTTAACAATTCCTTTAAATTCTTCACTTCCCAAACTCTGAAACAAGATAATACACTATTCACACTCAGCCTGTTATTGGAATAACAATTCTCCAACAAACAGCATGAGCCAAGCACGCTTTACTGATGCCCATCTACCCCCTTCCACATAGACAGAACTTTCACAACACTGTCAAGGGGATCGCATGGGATAGGAAGGTTGCCGCAATTCTTTGATGCCGCAGCAGGATTCCATTAAAGATGTGCGGTATGAGACAATTACAGGCTTTCAGAACTGCACTTCACATTGTGGTAGTGCTGGCAAGAGACAAAGAGACGAGAAAGTGAGGACAGCTAAAAAAAAAGGGGCATGTTTAATGAAGTCCACAAACAAAAAGAGGTATACACACTCTCACACTCCGAAGGAGCATGTGTGATAAGTGCAGGCCTTTGTTTTTATAGGTTTCCAGGGAAATGTTTGGCACAATCTGCATGTGCTCATGTTAATGATAATAATTCTTTACTTTTATATACAGCTTTTTTTCACACTCAAAAAAAAAATATTTTGAAAAGAGATCTTCTGAATCTTCTGGGCCCCCGACAGTGTTTAGAATTTACCTGGGTGATGCAACTCCAGACAAAGAGCACAAGAATGTGCTCCACACACCAGCTAACAGTGAGAAGAGATGGAGACCATTGTAGGCAAACAGTGAATGTGATGGTTAGGTGGTCATGGAATTTTTTTTTCATCTATTTGATTCCAAAGTAGAACAAAAAACTGTTGTATTATTTATACACAGACTCAAGAATAATTTAAAAGGTATAAAATTAAGTTGTATCGAATGGACTAAGGTGCTGGTGGCCCCAGTCTGCATAAGGGCATGAATAATTAATACGGTCACATTTTGTTTTATTTACACTGTTATTTTGAAAGTAAGTTGTTTTGCATCACCTGGAGTTCATTTTCTGTGAACTGTTTAGGTTTAGAAATTATACACTGATTGTAACCATTATTGTGTTTTGTGTACTAGGTGTTGAGATGTGTGTGTGTGAATCTATTGTTTGTCAAAGTATAATGCTGTATTATTTGGAAAAAAAAATAGACAACATTTAGCTCTCAGCATCACTGGGCTGTTTTAAAGGAAATTGTATAACAGTTCATTGTTTGTATATATTGTTGGTTTAAATGTCTTTAGGTGCCACCACTACAGATTAATGAGTAAATGCTAATCTAATTAACATTTACTATTATTCTGCATAGCTTACTATTATTATTATTGTATCAAGCAACATATGGCATATTGAAGATTTAGATGTACTGAGGAATGATATGATACTCTGATGAAAATTGCCACTGAATGGTGAAAGTTACTATGGAATCCCTTGGAGTGCATTAAAAATGTATCAAAGACTGTCAAAGTAGCCTGAGAATGTTGAAGTATCAAGTCAAGCAAAAAAAAATGGAGTATTAGCATGGACTACCTTGAATACACATCTTTCCCAAGGATGGATTTCTGATACATGTCAGCGTCTGTTACTATTTGTGGGAGACAGACATGCTTGCTCTGTCATTCAGTGTCAGTCAGAAGCATACAGAGATGAAAGTCTGTTGAGGCATACAGTGGTTTAATCAGAGATTTGAGGTTTGATGTTGAAAGCAGAGGCCACTAATGGATTCAATAGATGTAGAGTCTCCAGAGAGGGGACTTTTGAGCAGCAGGGATTACGTGAAAAACCACCATCTTAGTTCAGTATAGCCATATAAACCCACTCGTGATTGGGGCAATGCATGCATGGCAAGAAGTCAAAATCCCTTTAAGACATTTTGACACCATCAAAGAAAAGAAATGTCTTTATCTTGATTGATTTTTTATTTTTATTTTTTTGGGGACTGAGTCTTCAAAACGCACAAATATATATTTCTGATCGATAACAAACAGCTTCCTTTGACTATAAATATGAATGCATTATGCAAAAAAAAAAAAAAAAAAAACAGTATGCAGTATGACTTTGACCTGCAGCTTGGTTATAGAAAAAGGATAAAAATAAGAAAACACAAAAGGTACTTTAAGGTTTCTGGGAGCCAAAAAAGACTTGTTTGAACACTAAAAAACAAGGCATACTAGACCAAAAAAAAAAGAAATAATACTACCATTTATTGCCAAAGGAGAAAAAATAAACAGGAAAACAGAAAGAGATGCAGGCCTTTTGTTCAAAATAACCATATACTTACACACTTTTTGAGGTACATTTGCCTCTAGCCTTTTTTGTTTTATCTTTTTTAATTCTTTCCCCACTATCACAATAACAATTAATAACTAAGAGGTAGCAAACATTATACAATGCAACTGCATTAATGTTGATATTTACTTGTAACATGGACTTGTTTTGATATTGAATGTTTATTAATATAAGGCAGATTTATGTGAAATCCAGTCAGTTTATTTATTAATGTCATGTAGACTATATTCTTTTATTCAGGAGCATTTTTCATATTTAATAATGTACACTTTGAACAAAATATTGCAGTCAGTTTTTGCTCCAGCAACAAAAATAGTTCCAAACAATGCCACAGAAGAACAAACATTTCTGAGCTTCACATACTTTTGTTTACTAATTTTTGAAAAGTTTCTAAATGTCACTAGATGTGATGTGTTATGCATATATATGCATATAAGTGTCTGAAGCTAGGATTGTGTAGTTGCTAGAATTGTCGAATTTTTTTTTTTATTTTTTTTTTAAAGCCACTAAAAAGATCTGAAAAGTCATTAAATATCACAAATATATTAAGCTGGATACACAGTCTAAACACAGTAATTGTGTTTTGTTCCAGTGAACCACTGTTTTGAGTGAATCGCTTCGATTGAATGATTCAGTGACTCAGAGACAATCAAAGTTTTGTTCTTGAATAAATCAGAGTTCAAATGAATCAGCTGAATGATATCAGACAGACAGTTATCTCCATTAACTGATGTAAGATTGTAACTGAAAAATGCACAGACTTGGGAGTACGTCTGGAACATATCATAGTTGATCTTCCTTTTAAACAAATATGTTTGCCTTTTCAAATACGATAAATTAGAAGATTCAACACAAATCAGTTATGATTCTGTTCATAACTGATTTATGTGGAGTCTGACATGATATGTCAGATTTGCTTTAAATGTACTGCAAACTCCAACAACATTCTTAGATTTAATAACAGCTTGTGCCAGTATAAAAAATTCAGACAGGATTTACTAAAGACTTGAGGTGGAAAAGGTTTTGTGGCTAACCTTATTGCATACAAAGGCCCTTTAAGGCAAGTAATTTCACTCGGCAGCCATCTTTGAAATGCCTCTTGGGCAGCTATTTCAGTCATGCAAGTACAGCTCCTAACTCTTTGGATGGGGAAACATCAAATTCCCCAAACTGTTCACTAAGCTTATGGTTAAATTCCATATTTTAAATCATCAATGAAATCTGCCAACGTTACCATGTCATTTTTTTTTTCTTATGCTCAAATAACATTAAGACCAGCCAATACATGTGTGGTCCTAAGTGTGTGTCTCCGAACGCGGATTGTTTCTATAACAAAATTCTATATAATTCTATTAGAGCTTATAACAACAGCTTGGTGAGGCAATGACCAATTAGCAATTGACTTTTATTTAGAAGGCGGGAATATTCGGCCATATTGTGTGTTGCACATTCTCCCATTCATAAGTTATATTAATGCACTGTCTTGGTTACCTAAAGTCTTTGATTGCATATGCATTTGTAGGAGTTTCCTATTCAGGCACAAATTTTATGGGAGGAGAGTACAGCAAGGTTTACTGCAGTTTAGTGCTATTTGTGCCATTACTTAATGCCCAGAAAACATCTTAACTTTTTCTTACATTTTTCTTCCGTGTTGGTAGATTATCATGCACTGTGTCTGAAATCAAATACTTCCCTACTGTATAGTACATAAAAACATTATTGTATGTATTAATTGATAACTAAAAATGCAGGTGAAAACTAGTTCTGGTGATATTCACTGATGGACACTTTAATATCCTGTGAGGCCATGAAAGAGGATTTATAAATGACAGTGAAGTGACACAAATGCCAAGTTCTGTCTTAAAACTCTAGATGGTGCTGGCTGATTAACACAAAATGATGATATTCACAGCGTTAAACTACTTTGCACAAGCTGATTAGTTCATATTGCATACACAGCCAATGAACTTACTGCTTTACATTTAAATGGCTGGTTCATCTAAAACCCTCTACCTTCCCCACACTGTAAAAAACTGCTGTAGTTTCTACAGCAAAATTTTACAGAATTTTTCTGTATAAACATTTTACAAGATGCAGCTGTAATTCGCAATGCATTATGGGTCAAATAAGGTTTTACAGTTGTTAACAGTATATTTCCACGTCAACTGTAATTCATTTACAAGAAGCAGGTGTTGTCACTGTAGTCCCTGCTTTTTACACTAACTTACTGTAGTGTGGCATTATGGGATTGCGCGCGCATCATTCAAATCTGAAACCCAGCCGACTGGAGCCGCGTGAGAACGATTGAAGATTAGAGGCTTTATTCATAATTCCTGGTAAGTTCACTTAAATATACTAGAGAAACATATCCTTTTTATATTTATTTGAGTATATACTTATAATGTATAAGCGATATCATGACACAATGACCTCCTATCCTGACATTTAGACAAGTGGTCTTGGTAACTTCTGTGCAGTACTGGGAATTGCTATCATAGCATAGTTAGGCCAAATTTTCTATTTTTGGAAGTTACATTTGCATATTGAGAGCATTTAAAGTAGTGTTTACCTAACTTTTATCATAAAGCCCAATGCGAACGATCGTCATAGTAACTACTATCTGTCGAAATAACTGACAAACAGCAAAATATGTGAAATTTCATTTGTTTATATGTATTCATTTTTTTATGTGTTCAACTATCCCATATTGACGTGACGCCTTACTATAATAAGTGAAAGACATCTTTATATGCCCGACTGAACAAGTTAGCCTGATAAAAAAAAAAAAAAAAAAAAGACTGAGGAAGCATCGAAACGCGAGACTGATTCTGATTATATTAACGTTTCATTCAACATCAAAACAAGCTTAACGCCATAAACTCACGGAAAATACATGAGGTAAATTTCAACTGTTGAGTTTATTTATAACATATGATATATAAGTAGCATCACAAGTGAGCTGTTTTCGTGAGTATCATGATTGCAAATACATAGTTCAATAAACAATTAGTTAACAAGTCACTTACTTCTTTTAGACACAATATTAACTGTTGTTCTATTTCACCAACGAAAATAGTTCCAAACAAAGACCAAAGCAAAACTATTTTGCTCATCCTCAAACAAAAACTCAGCGGTGTTTTTGCTGAATGATTCAGCTTTTTGAACGGATCGGTTCAATAAATGACTCAGTTGATTCCCTCATTAAGTTATTTGCTGCCACCTAATGGCGGTTTAGTTTCACATTTAAAAAGTATCATTGCATTTTTCCAACATTTATTAATTGTATTTTCAAAAATTAATTTAAAACATTAATTTCATTACACAGTTGTAATTTTGCACTGTAAATTATTTAATTTGATTGGTGGTACAGTTCTACAGTGTAATTATAATTTATAATAGGTTGTTTATTCTAAAATATATGCCTTTTTTGAGTGTTAATTTTGGTCTCATTTATGTAAATGCTTTAAAGAAATCACTTGTAGGTGCAAAGAATAGCAGCTGATGTGGAGAAATGTTTGATGCTTCAAGAATCTGAAGCTGATTTTATTAGGTAATGTATTAATTCTTTAAATAATTTGATAAACTTGTGAGTTAGATTACATTTTATATTGAAATACTACATTGTAGGTTACATTATTGCTTATATTTCTTAATTTCAGGTCCACCCATTGGCTTTTGACTATTTGAGGGTCAGACGGTTGTGAATTCATACCTCAACTTGTAGCTGGATTTGGAGCCTTATTACAACTTCAGTCTGGCATCCCAGGAGCAGGCATCTTTTGCACACTTGAATTTTTTTAAAGGTAACAAGTTTTACTTAAGTAATTTCACTTGCGAAAAAGGTTACTCATTTCGTTTAAAGGGTTACTCCACCCCATAATGACAATTTAGTCAATCACTGTTAACGTGATTAACAGTGATTAATGTCATTTCAAACCCGTAAAAGCTTTGTTTGTCTTCAGAACACAATTTAAGGTATTTTGAATGAGAACCGGGAGGCTTGCGTCTGTCCCACAGCCAAACAATTAACAATGTCTAAGCCCAGAAAAGTATGAAAAGCATCGTCAGAATAGTCCGTCTGCCATCAGTGGCTCAACAGTAATGTTACGAAGCTACGAGAATACCTTATGTATGCAAAGAAAACAAAAAGAACAACTTTATTCAACAAAGCTGGTATTTTTGTTTTCATTCAAATCAAAGCGTGAATAAACATAGAAAGCCTGTCCATGTGACACAGTTCAACACATACTCGCCAAAATGGCGCTAAACTGATGCGTAGAGGAGGCGAATTGTTGAATAAATCGTTATTTTAGTTTTCTTTGCATACAAAAAGTATTGTCGTCGCTTCATAACGTTACTGTTGAACCACTGATGGACTATTCTGATGATGTCTTTCATACTTTTCTGGGCCTTGATAGTGGTATTTACTGGAGAGTCTATGGGACAGTCACAATCCTCCCGGTTGCATCCAAAATATCTTAAATTGTGTTCCGAAGACGAACGAAGCTTTTACGGGTTTGGAACGACATGGAGGTAAGTGATTAATGGCAAGATTTTCATTTTGGCGTGGAGTAACATTTTAAGTACTGGTAAATACTGATTGTATTGTATAAGTGGCATTTTGATATTTATTTTATTGAGCTAGTTTCATTCAATACTTAACTTTATCCTGATGCTTTTGCTTGTTTTTATGTGCAGATGTTTTCTTGGAATCACAACACTCACTGGATACAAGACGGACACATAGAGGCAAAACAAGTGGAAAAGTCTCCGAGAAGAGGGACAACGCTCATGTGTGTGCTCATCTCAGAAAGTTGATGGACTTTCAGTATGTATTTATTAAATTGTCTTTTGCAGGAATATTCTTAATTTAATAGAACATAAGCTCAAACCAACAGAATTTGTGATTTAATGTTGATTCCAGCATTTTATTTTAATCATTTTCTTTAAAACGTATATATTTTTTACAAAAATTATACAAATTCTGTTGATTGACCTTCATTTTTATAGAAAGTTAATGTTCTACTCTGAATATGGCTTTTTTTTAAACAGTTATTTGTGAGGCTATGTTATTTTTATGCTAAGATTTAACTGTTGAAAGACTGACATTTTTATTTTAACAGTAAAAGCCTTGCAATGTCTTTCTGCCAGTTTTAATAAATACTTATTTGCAACATCATTGACTTCATTCATTTTTATTAATTTGTAATTGTATTAAGATAGAGCTCATGACAATGCATTTATATCAGTATTTTATAGTTTACTGTTAAAATTATTCTTTAAAGCAGTTTCATTGTTAAATTATTACAACATCATATTGTATTTAGGGGTATTACAGGATTTTATTGGCAACTTTTGTTGCCAGTTAAATACTGTTATATAATGAAATTACAAATAAATGCTGTAAAATATATTTACAGGACTTTATTGGCAACTTTTTAGCCAGGTAAATACTGTACTTTAGTGAAATTAAAAAATATTGCTGTAAAATAAACTACAAGTTAAATTCAATGTTACTGTAAAAAATACTACAAACTACTGTATTTCACATACAGCAATTAACTGTAATTTGCTTTGCAGTAATTTCCTGTAATCCATTTTACAGCAATTAACATCATTTTTACAGGATTTTATTGGCAACTTTTTTGCCAGTAAAATCCTGTAAATTCTACAGTACATTTTTTACAGTGCAGCTCCACCTGTATGGATCTGCTATGGGTTAATATATATGATATTTGTGCAGCAGCAGTATGTCTTAAATACTAACAGCATCTATTCCACCAAGACCAAATTAATTGTTTGAACAATCCTTTATATATATATATATATATATATATATTAGAGGTGGGCATAGATTAATTTTTTTAATCTAGATTAATCTCACTGTAATTTTGGAATTAAATCTAGATTAATCTAGATTAAAATGGCTCATTTGAATTCTGCCAAAGGCATTCAGAATATGTGTGCTACCCAAATAAAATAATGACTAAAAGTAACGTTAAGTCTTTGAGAACGGGTTTTTCAAGACAGGTGGTGCATTAGACCAGGGGCTCATCTCCTTTTTCCAAAATGCATCACAAAGTGCTTGAGAAAGCTGTAAACTAATTCCACATTGTACAAGGTGCAAACAACCTTACGCCTGTTTCAAACATAATCCATCTGCAGTGCGCATGCGTTTCGTATTTTTTTACGCACCCATGTTAACGGATTCCAGCGTTCATGCGGTTGCGATCCGTCAGTGCGTTCCAGGAGCGTTGCGTCTGCAGCAGTGCAGCGATCGTTTACATACCGGGTAGCGGACTGCAAACGCATCCTGTGTGAAAGCACAACAACGTGCTGCTTCAGCACCACATACGAAATGCACGCGGACTGCATACGCACGAAGTATGTGTGAAACAGGCATGCATCTTGTCGAGGTTTCCATTGGGAAGCTTCTTTAAAAAAAAAATTCCCTGAAGCAAACCCGGCGGCTTCACCTGCATCCATGTTAACTTAGCACGTCACGTTTGATGTGGTAATTTCACAGTAGGCATACACACATGTTTAAAGACTCGTTCTTGCCCCCTACAGATTCGGCTAGGTATACATCCGCGCTAAAATATCAAGGTGAAAGTCATCATAGCTCGCCTAGTATAGACCCAGTTCCCAACCCAACTTTGAGAATAGCTTAACGGCGATATTTTTTTTATGGCCCGATAAGAGTCTCCCGTTAACGCAGCACGTTAACGCCGATAACGGCCCACCACTAATATATATATATATATATATATAATATATATAATGCCATACAATGGATTTGGATTCTTATTTTGTATTGTGTTCTAAAACGTGCATGTGGTAAAGAAATGATCAAATTTTTTTCTTTCCCTGCACCCAGGGGGATCGGTTTAATGGTGAGTGCCAATACAGGGAGTGATGACATCAAGATGACATCTGCTCTCATAGATTCATGATTGTAGAGGGCATTTTCTCTTTCATGTCATAGAGTATTGCAGGGAGATCTCCCTCCTACGCAGGGTACGTACAGAATGATGACACCAAATTTGAAAAGCTCTTTGAATAAGGAACATTATGAAAAAGAATAAGAGATGAAGACTCAGTGAGGGTCCTGGTGAATCCTCCTAGTAATTAGATCAAGGTAGATACGACTGCATCCCAGCTCCGCTCGGGCAATGTGAACCCCACCATCAGTTCCAAATTTGATATTGTGTGTGCTGCTAAATAGGGAAATCAGGAGCATGGGAAACACAGCTCAGATATAGGAGACAGAGGTTAAAGAATCATGGATTTTGCAGATACCAACAACTAAGGTGGGGGGGCATCTGATTTTATATTAGCCTCTAGGTTTTAAAATCAAGATACTGAATATAGCAGTTTTTCATTTATTTACTTCTGGCCTAGAGTTAATAAAACCGTCAGTAATAATACTGATTTTAAGTGTCACAAACCTCATTTCACAATGTGGTCCCCAGATACTTAAGTGCACATAACAAGGTAACAATTCTTAATTTCTTGTTAAACGTTACAGCTGAAAGTTGTCTTGATTTGGTGAAGGATTCATTAGAATGATTTAAATCAGTAATTCACAGTTTATAAGTCTTTTGACAAATGAATTAAAAGAATAGTCATTAGTCATTACAGTCATTTGAGTGCAAATATGATTGTAGTGGTAAGTTCAGAGTGTGATTTTATTTTAATTTTTTTGACAAACATTTAAATGTTTGTGGTCGGTATGCAAAACAAACACTGCAACGACTACATTTGCCTTGAGGGGTTAAGTCAGGATATAGGAGGCGGAAATAAGATGAGCAGGTAAATCTTACACAACAGATGAGATTTTACAGTACACATTTATTTACCGTGCTTCCCCCGCTATTAGTCACTGTCCACACGGCTCCTTTATAAATGGTCAGGGATTGCTATAATCAGTTGAGTGGTGTAGTCATTCCCAGAGTTATAATTTGTTTTCAGTCATACATTGTTAAACTAATGCGCACGCTCGTTCTCGCCCATATATGGGCCATTAGTCACCGCCACACGTGTCTCCCTTCTTTGAGCGCAATAAGGTCACTTTGCCCTCTCTGATTTGGTTTCCTATGTCAGTGTGTAACAGTCAGAAGATGCTGAGAAGAGAAGTAAGGCTGAACATGAGCGCAGATGAGAATTAGCACGGCAGCTTCACACCAGTGGCCTAGTGGTTAGAGAGTTTGACTCCTAACCCTAGGGTTGTGGGTTCGAGTCTCGGGCCGGCAATATCTTGACTTAGGTGCCCTTGAGCAAAGCATGTTGATTACACTGGATGAGCGATAGCACAAATATCACCCAATCTTCCACTTTCACAAAACATGCAGGAATGGCTAATGCTAGCAAAGGGATGGAAGCCTTAGAAGCGAGTGCCACTGCTGGTACAAGAAAGGATAAACCTGAGGAAAAAGTTAGATATAATTATATATACTGTACACATGATCGTTCAGAAATTTTTTGAAGGAAGATTCTTATGTTAATTAATCAAGTCTAGGGGAGTGCGGGGCACAAACTAATGCGGGTTCAGTTGTAACGCACACAGTGTGCTGATTTGGTGCTCAAGAAACATTCTTATTATTATCAAAGTTGTGCTGCCCCTAGTGAAAAATAAATGTACTAAAATGTATTTGAAATACATTTGTTTCATGCTAGGAATGCTGCAAATACCTCTATGTAAGACAAAATATAATTTATATATATATATATATATATATATATATATATATATATATATATATAAATCCACTATAAAGAAACTTTAGTGAAAAAGTTTCTTAATGGAACCACAGATATACATATATATAAACTTTATTTTTAAGGGTTTAATGCGAGTAAAAATTAGCTTTGGAAAGTGAATAAAATATTTAATTAGAATTTTATGTATAATCCAACCCTTGATTATACAAATGATATGAGTGATTAAAAACAAAGATTAAACCCATAAATTAAAGTGTTACTAAATTTACCTGATGCTGATATTTTTGTCTAGATCTCCATGTGGCAAATAAATGTGGAATATTGCTCACTGTAAACAACCAAACCATAAATCTGGAAAAAAACTGATCTGTGCTGCAATGGCTTGCAATGCTGCAAGTTAATGGATGGGGTGGCCTGTGGGTCATGCTGTGTGGTTCGGTTGGGTAGTGCGGCAGCACTCAGGGCAGCGCTAAAGCACTTTGGTCTCTTTTTGTTATCCAAACATCACTGTGTAAATGATGGGATGGGATAGCACTTCATGTCAAAAGGTTACCTGAACCTACACTAGTACAAAGAGAGCGTCTTTTATTTGGAATTAGCTATGATATGAACAATTACGGAGTCACAGTTTGTGTTGGAGTTTATGAGTGTAAATAATTCAATTGCACAACATCTCTGAGCTCAATGCTGCAATGGCAACAACAGCAACAGTAAATGCAACTGAAAGGCCGAATGACCTGGATAAGCATGGTTGCAAATTGTTGTTGTTCAGAATTGCCTCTGTAAACCAGTGTCATTCACTGTATAATAAAAATTAAGTCTTTGTTTTGGATCATATTCTAGTACTGTGTCATGTTTCCATGGCAGTGTTGTTTCCATGAGATCTATTTGAGTCAGATCGAAACGGCCTAGTGAAAAAAGAAAATGTTCAAATAACAAATATTGTATTTTTAACTCTCTCAGGATTGAAGAGTCTGAATAACCCGTATAGCAAATTCCTGCTTACAGTTATTGCAATTAGTCTGCTGGGAGAATGTATGCCTACTGAACAGTAAAAGCTCCATGAAATATTTCTTCAAAACAGCCAGTTGTTGTCAGGGAGAAATGTGTTCTATGTTCAAAAGCCCAACCGCGGTCAAGAAACTGATGCTCGTTTTAGTGTTAATAATCGATCAGTAAACACTCCAGTTTGGCATTTTCTAAAAGAGAATAAATGCACATAGACCCTCTCTGGCCTGAAATCATATCCATCCATGAATTCTCAAAGTTATGAAGATAAGAGAAAACACATCTAGTAAGGACAAGCAGTAAACAAATGACGCTATAGTTGTTAACATTTAAGCACAAGAAAAATCTGCAGTAAACCTTATATCAGAGCTCTGAAGAGCCTTAAAACAGACAGGGGAAGGTTTTCGATAACTGAACTGGTGATCTGGAAAAGACACAGCTATTGACCCAAGGCTATTGCTTTCATCTCATGATGTTCTCTATTTCCAACATTGTTGTGGACAGTGATCACAGCAGTATCATCAGCTGCACAGCAAGACTTATCAAAGTATGAACGTTATATTTTACTAACAAACAAATCTGCTGGTCCAATGCTACTCTATATTTATGGGTTGATAGAACACTTTTTTTAAAACCTTTAACTGGTGTTACATAAAAAATAAAAAATAAACATTCAAATAATCGGATTTATAAACAACAAGCAACAATAATGGCCTAAGAATGCAAAACTCACAATACGACCAGATGATGCATTAGCACGCCTGAGAGGTTTTTTTGCACAGTCTACTGTATTTGGCCACAGAAATGATTATGGTGATAATAGGCTGAGAGCAGGAGCTATTTGAAGGAAGGACACAGGCATGAAATGAAGAGTCTGTTGTGGCATACTGTGAAACACTCAGTTGCCACAGGGGAGATCAACATCCAGCAGACAAAGACACCCGACTGACTGATTGACTAAAATTGAGCATTTAAGAGAAACAGAGAGGCAGCATTCGTCATTCATATTACTAAAGTTCTCAAGTGTTTTTCAAACCAGAACAGAAGAGGAAGAAAATTATAAGAGCAAAAGAGTGCAGGAGTACATTTTGTTCAATACTGTGAAATGTGTTTTCATGAACCTGTTTTGTTCAGTAAGTATATGGGGGAGACCGGGCTAGCTGTCAATTAATTCATTTGCTAATTTTTGGTTGCCTTTTGTGTTTCATTATTGTTATACTGTTTAAATTTTGCTGAAAATCTTTGATTGATTCCACTGTAACAACTTAATCCATATAGGGCCAGTTTTACTAAACAGGACAAATTAGCGCAAGAGCGTAATTCCAAAACAGCGCAGATTAGAAGTAGTCGCAAATAAAGTATAAAGAAATAAAAAAGCCACAGTATGTTTGAAAAGAACCAAAAGAAGTTTTGATAGTTCTGGTATTGCATGACTCCTAGTTGAGGGTTCCAAATCATCTTTTATTTCCTGAAGCAAATGCAAATTAAAAACAACTTGGCAAACTATATGTTCGGATATTGTCGTCTTCTGGCATTATAAAAAAAATCGCTGTCTGTTCTCTGCGGTACCTCCTCCTAACAACAATAATTTAACCATTTCAATCGCAAAATACTTTAAGACATGACTTTTTGGGTGTTAAATAGTGGCGCAAATACCAGTAATTTGATGAGCGCAAATCGTGTTGCGTGATTCATTAGAATACACTCCTCCCATTCATTTTGCTGTGTCCATGCCTTTTCACCACTAGTTCACCACTGCACGTTTTTGGTAAAACCTGACAGTACTATTTTAACACCAAAAGATGGTTTGAGCTGGCCAGTAAAACTGGTCCATAGTTTAAAAATATGCCACACTATTGGGGCATGTGGACACAAAAGGTCAACATGTGTTCAGCTGTATCGTTCTTTCCTGTGCAATGCAGGTAGAAATGTTCAGTACAGCTTTTATTTTGTAGATAAAACCTTCAGGCAGGTAGGTGGTATTGGTTTTCAATCACACTTTTAACAGAATAACACAACACTGTTACCAACAAATTCCAATCGTTGTGGGGTTTTGTTGGGGTCAGTGTGTTAAGCCTTTTGTTGTTGTTGTTTTTTTTGGGGGGGGGGGGCATAGTGAATCAGCCCCTACACAGTGTCATAAAAGAATGATACAATCAATAGTACGTTTTACCTTGCCTGTAAAAAAAGTGACTTTGCTAGCTTTACAAAAAGAACTGAGGTAAGTGATTCAGACTGACTAGTCATACGGATCATCACAAACCTTATAACCTTGTGCATTTACCACATACCTCAAGATCACAAAATAAACTAGAATCCGAACAAATCTGGGAGGCAGCAGCTAGCAGACAGGTATATGTGGCCTTCAGGTTCTGCAGTAATTATTCTGCATCTCTAGGCATCTTGGGTTGGTGACTTTGTAATGCTAATAAATGAAAGCTTTCAAAGATAAGACCATTACTCTCTGCACAAAATGCAGAAAGTTTTCCTCATGGCAATGTGAAGTTTTGAAGCTTTGACCAATATCGTCGAGGGAAATTTCACTAGGAGACTCATTATTTCACTTCACCAGATTATCAAATGCAGAAGCCCAGAAGGCAACTCTACTTTCAGCTGTGAAACAGTGTGTACCAGCCACGCAGTTATTCACTTTTAAGCATTTCTGTAATTGGCTAATTAAAAGATGAGGTTTTGTAATGGTATTATCGTTAAGAACCCACAGTCAGATTAGAATTTGATTAGACTTTAAATAACAAACCTATAAGAGGACATGTTCATTTTGAAGAAGGAGATATCATTTGTATGTGGTTTTGCTTGAAATGGTATAATGATTATTCCTCAGAGTACTATTGACTTCACCCAAAAATTAAAGTTCTTCATTTACTCATGTCATTCAAAACCAGTATGCATTTCTTCCTTCCGTGAAGCACACACAAAAATATATACATTTTGAAAAAAACAAAAAAACATATTTTTGTGTTAAACTTCATTGATTTTCTTTATGTGGACAAAACAGTATTTCAAAATATCTTGTCTGTTTGCATTCACCAGAAGAAAGCAGGTCACAGGTTTAGAAAGACATGACGGTGAATAAAGCATCACAGAAGTTTCATTTTTGGGATAATTACCCCTTTAAATGGGTTACTACTTTAAATTTTTTTGCTTGTGTGTCTATTTTGTTCAATAATCATAACGAGGAGACAAAATCTGCTATTAATTTGCTATTCATTTTATATGTTGCCTTTTGTGTTTCATTACTGCAGTGTTGAACAGTCTATAACAGGCTGCTTAATAAGCAGGATCCATCGTGATTCAACATGTTTTCAGCTGTTTTTATTTATAGATAGAAACATTCAATAGCTTCTTTTGTAGCCAAGACTTCAAGGTAGGTGTCTGTATAGAAATTGATGTTGAGAAATAAAGGCAGGAGTGTGACAGCTAGCCCCAGTCTCCATTATTTACTTCCTGATTATTCCTTCTCAGAACATGGGGACAAATTCATCCTTCATAATAAAGGATAAACACAGTCCAATCGAAATCCCGTTACCTCGTGTTTTACTGAACAAAGAGAGGGCCAATCAATCCCAGACAATGCAGTTTGTGAGACACTTTTTGTGACACGTCAGCCGCCAGTCTGGGAGAAATGATCACTCATGTTACCCTGAGGGCCACAATAAAAGGCAGGAAAGCTGCCTTTCACTGTCAGACTCTGCACTATTGAAGCACTTTCCTCCTCAGATGACAGTTCGACACAATTGTACTAGCAAAATGTATCTGACCCCCATCTCTCCAGACAGACTGTTTTTTCCCACACATACTGTATACAGATTTACCCACCCACGATTTGAAGCCACATAAAAGGGTCAACAGCGCCCTCTAGAGCAAAGACGGAGAAGTAGAAATCAGTTAAGAGCCATTAATGGTGCATTAACGTTTCCTGCTGGAGGAAATGATCTACTGTGCCTGCAGAGACACAACACCCACTGCTGTTTTTCGATGAACCTTCGGTCCCTTAAGATGAAAGGGGACCAGTATCTCAAGGAGTTTCGCCAGTTTTATAATGTGTTAATGTGTGTTAATATCATGATTGTATAAACAGCTTTAATCCCTATGCGGTGTGGAAGAGCACTTCTGTGGCAGCATACATTTCACACCCTCAGTGTTTCATTGTGACTGTAAATCCGGATCAGAGAGGATGTCTCACAGTAACTGGATTACAGAGATCTGGATTACATTTGTCCTCCACATGCTTAGCCTGGGTTTATTATTTGCTTAGTACAAACGGGGGTTCAAGAGGGAAATAGAAGCAACAAGAACCTGAGAGCCAGTGTAAGTCATATTAATTCATTTCAGATCCCTTGTAAACACCGGCTTAACTGTGGCAACAAGCCAATATGGCTGCTAAAAGATTGCTTGTGTAAGGTCAGATATTACCAATATCAATCAAAACTAATCCAGCTACTACTTTATTTGTAGATGTAAAGTGGTATTTTGTGAATTGTACAGTAAATAAAGAGAAATCCTGATGAATGAATGGTTAAATGATTAATAGAAACATGAGCAGTAAATACATGAAATGTTTAAATAAAAACTGAAATGAATAATTTATAGTGTAGAAGTCATTTACAGACCTAATAAATAGTAAACGAGTAAAGAAGTGCTAATATATTAAAGAAAATCCTACATTTTGCTTTAAAATGTGTAATATAATTTTACATAATTTGTGCATGACTTTATATTTATTCATTTTGTATTTTTAATGTGTACTTTTACTTTAATTAAAATTGATTCATATAACATTTATATTCAAATCAATTTTTTTTCTCGCATATAAATTATTTTCATTATTTTTTTATTAGGCCTATTATTATTTTGCTCCACTGCCCTGTTATTGCATGTGTGTATAGTTTGCATTTACACTCACTTTTTCTTTTCTCCATCTCTGCTCTAGCTCAACACAGGATAAGGATTCTCCAGCATACCGATGCATCTTAAGAGTCGCCAGGGTCACTCACAGGCAGACAGTAGAGTACAGATCCTGGACAGCAAGCGATCTGGTTGAAAAGAGGCTATGTCATGCTGGAAGAACCATACCTGAACGGGTCAACATGGCTTGTCAGCTACTTACATTCGTGGTCTAACATCTCTAACCCAGCAGTTTCGCTTGAAATTCACACTCTGCAGCAGCTGTGACAGACAGGATCTAGCCTGCCTTTCACTCCACTAAAGTGACTTAAATAAATAAATAAATTTAGCATACGTGACTTACAGTGCATTCAGGCTAACATTTTTTTATCTAACATGTGTTCCCTGGGAATTGAACCCACAACATTGCGCTGCTAACACAATGCTCAACCACTTGAGCCACAAGAACACTTAACACTTAAGGCAGTTAATGTGTGGAAAATCTTAAAATAAAGAAAAATTTAATTAACTCTACAGTTAAATGGATGGAGAACCTAAGCAAACAAGACTGTTGGAACTAATGACGTCCCATTGGTGAATGAATCATTCAGTTCAATGAATAAGTTACACCTGTTCACTTGTTCATGAAACAAATTGAATCTGCAAGAGCGATTCTCCAATCAACAACTGACTTACTCTTTCATATGGGATTCCTTGTGAGCATTTGGAATAATTGAGCGAAAACTAAGTTAATTGAATAGCAGAAATGTAACGAATAAAAAGTACTGTAAATTTATGATTTGATTGTGTGATGTTACATAGGCCTACATGTGAAAATTTTCAGCCAATTGGCAGGTTACATGAATATTAGTATTATTTATGTTAATTCAATTTAAAAGCTACTTTCTAAATAACATGTTTTATCCCTTACAAAAATGAAATAAAATAAAACCAAAAAAAACATGGTTACCTATCATTAACAAAATAAGCATGTCTTTTCTACACTAACCATAGTTTAACCATGGTATCTGTAGCATAACATCTCGGTTATGTATTTAATTATGGTTCCCTGAATAGGGAACGAGATGCTGCAGTGACGTCACCATATGGGAACACCTTTTGGTGTGACAAATGTCTGAAGCCCTATACCATCCCGCCAATTTTATTGGCCAAATAGCGCTTGGCACCGCCCTACACATGTGTACGCATAGTATACCTGAGTGCAGCACGTTATTTCGCTCAGATTTCATGAACTGAAGAAAAATGCTATCAAGGTACAGAACGGCCCGGACCGCAACATCTCGTTCCCTATTTAGGGAACCGTGGTTACATACGTAACCAAGATGTTCCCTTTCATAGGACACTTCGATGCTGCAGCGACGCCACCGTATGGGAACCCTATACCATTATGCCTGACATACCTTATAGCTGGGATCTAAGGAAAGCATCTACTCAATCGGAGAGAACCTGGGAGCCAGGAGCAGCCCTCACATCCAGACTGTAAAACTTGACAAAAGTGCTCGGTGAGGACCATCCTGCCGCAGCACAGATATCATCCATAGAAGATCCACTGAGAAAAGCTTGCGATGAAGCCACTGCTCTCGTGGAATGAATGCTAATTCCTAAGGGCGAAGCGAGTCTGTGCGCCTCATAGGCCAAAGATATAGCCTCCACCAACCAAAGGGACATGCGTTGCTTTGTGACAGCATGGCCTCTATTTTTTGTGTCCAAAACAGACAAAAAGCTGGTCGGACCCACGCCATGGAGCTGTTTGATCAATATAAGCCTTAGTGCTCTAACAGGGGAATGACTCAGATCTCCTAGCCCCGCCTCTGCAGGGGGTAAAGCTTCCATGACCACTTGTCGAAAGTGAAAAGGGTTTGAGGCGACCTTAGGGACATAATTAGGCCTCAGTCGCAGCAATACTTTCTCAAAACCTAGTGCAAAGTCCATGCATGAGGCCGAAACAGAAAGAGCCTGTAAATCTCCAACTCACATGAGGGAGGATAAAGCCACAAGAACAACTGGTCTTTAAGGGCGGAAAGGCCTTAGCCGTCGCGAACCCTGTATAAAGCGAGAGACCAGCGGATGACGGCCACTGAGGTACCATCTATATATACACGTGGTTCGCTGAAATGGCTGCCACATAAACTTTAAGAGTGGCTAATGTTACTCCATCAAAAAAGCGGTTTTGAAGAAACTCCAGTACTGAAGCCACGGGGCAGTAAACTGGATCCATATTATGAATTCCACACCAGGCAATAAACAGTTTCATTTTAAAGCATATAAGCGTCTCGTAGAAACTGCTCTAGAATTCATTACAGTCTCTGTGGTTTCAACTGAAAGACTGGGACATATTAACTCACTCCGTTTAGAGGCCATGCCCACAGCTTCCATAGATCTGGCCTTGGGTGCCAAATCATCCCTCGTGCTTGCGATAGTAAGTCCTGTCTGAGGGGAATCTCCAATGGAAAGCCCACTAGCAGATTGACCAGATCCGCAAACCATGGCTGTGTGGGCCACCACGGAGCCACCAACAGCAGCTGCTCCACTCTGTCCAGCCGTATTCTGGATAGCACTGCTGGAATCAGTCGAATTGGAGGAAAATCATATAAGCTGGTCCTGGACCAATCGTGAGCTAATGCATCCAAGCCTAGGGGCAAAGGAGGGCATATGGAGAACCACAGCGGGCAATGTGTAATCGTGCTTTGCCCCTTTTGCTTCTCCAAATACTTGCCATATAAGGCTCACCGTTTGGGGGTGCCACCTCCATTCCCCTTGCTCCAGGCTCTGTCTGGAGAGCAAATCCACTCCGAAGTTCAAGTGCCCGGGGACATGAACCACTCGGATTGAAAGAAATCTGTTCAGAGATCAAAAAAGAATATTCCTCGCCAGCCTACACACGTGGCAAGGATGTAATCCTCCTTGATGAATCAGATATGACACAACCGCTATGTTGTCTGACCTGACTAGTACATGATGGCCGATCAGCAGATTAGAGAAATATTGGAGAGCTAGAAAAACTGCCAGCAATTCCAACCTGTTTATATACCAGCCACGTTGTGTCACCGTCCATACTCCGTGGGCTGGGCATCCTTGACAAACAGCTCTGTTGTGACAGTCTCACGGGAAGCACAAATCCCCAGCTGAACTCCAGTTTGAAGGAATTTGGCTGACATCCACCGTTTTATTGACATAACACACCTCCGTGTCACCAAAATCATCCGATGCAGAAAACAACGGGGTGAAATGTTTTGGCTTTTCATCTACCACAGAAATGGGCGCATGTGAAGTAAGCCCAGACGTACTAGAGGGGATGCCGCTGCCATTAGACCCAAAAGTCTGAGGCTCAAACTTACCATCACTGTGCTTTGAAATGGCGCAGGCATGACGTGAGAGATTGAACACGCGGGAGAGATGGTCTTGCTGTCATTACACGAGAGTCCAAGTCTATTCCCAGAAAGGTTATCCATTGAGAGGGAAAACACTGTTCTGGAAATTTGTGCGTAAGCCCAGGCTGTTTGGATGATTCAGCACAAGATCCCGATGAGAGTGTGCTTGAGTCTGCGATTGTGCTAACACCAGCCAATCGTCCAGGTAATTTAATACGTGAACGCCCTGGAGCCACATGGGGCCAGAACTACGTCCATGTATTTTGAAAATGTTCGAGGAGCCAAGGCTAAGCCGAAGGGAAGAACACAGTATTGATACGCTTTGCCCTCTAAAGCAAATCTGAGGAACTTCGTATGTCTCTTGATGATCTGAACATGAAAATATGAATCCTTCAGATCGATCGTGACAAACCAGTTGTTTGGTTGAATCTGAGATAGAATAGACTTTACCATTAACATCTTGATTTTGCTCGTCCTGAGTGCAAGATTCAAACAGTGTAACTCCAATATTGGTTGTAAACCGCCACTCTTTTTTTTTTTTTTTTTTTTTATACAACAAAATAGCAATTGTAAAAACCTGACTCCATCTGAGAGGGGTGTACGTCTATAGCCCCTTTTCCCAGCAGAGATGACATCTCCTGCCACAACACCACGATTTCCTTTGGTTTAAAAACGTGGGAAGATTTCCAGGGTAAAGAGTCGAGCCTTCGAGATTACGGCAGCTGTGTGGGCCATCATAAATGGGCCATCTTTGTCAGCCTCTTGTACCATCCCTCAAACTCTGAAGGCTGGATTTTGCAGAGTGTCTGAGGGGGCGCTCAAAGTGATAACTCAATCCAATGATGCTCGAGGCGCCTTTTGCTGCGAGACAGTCAATGTTAGAGCATGGGGACTGCAGTCAGAGGGTTGGATGTGTAATAGCGGTCCAACAGCACTTTCTGGTGGAGGGTACAGTCCCTGACGAACAGCAGAAGTAACAGAAACTGCTGTTAGGGGATTAAGGACGAGAGGCTTTTGCCGTCTAACTCAGGTTTTTTTTTTTTTTTTAATGTTAGCGAGATTAGGCAAGGATGCTGCTGATTTAACACAATCGAGTGGGGGAGAGTGAGCGAAGTGGAAAAAACTCCAGTGCATCACTGTCCTCATAATCCAAGCCGCACACATTGCCCCAAACCACCGCCCCAACCGCAGAAGCATACGGCGGGGGTTAGACGCGAGGGCGACCTAGAGAAAATTTATACTCCCGAGCGCAGAACTTTAGCCGCAGGCTATCACAGAGAGAACATACATAGAGGTTGCTAAACATACCTCTCATGAGTGTCTTCCCATGATAAACCTATTACACGGCTGAAGGAAATGAATTCTGAGTGAATTAGCGCATGGCACTCAGGTATACTATGCGTACGCATGCGTAAGGCGATGCCAAGCGCTATTTGGCCAATAAAATTGGCGGGATGGTTTAGGGCTTCAGACATTCGTCACACCGAAAGATGTTCCCATACAGTGACGTCACCGCAGCATCGAAGTGACCTATGAAAAGGCACTGTGTTATACTAATGGTAACCAATCAAGCGGCAACCTCCCAGCTCTCTCTCATGAAGCCAACAAGGAAGTGACTAAGACTGTAATTCGTCAACTGGCCGCTAGAGGCTGGCTGCAAAAGAGAGTCAATCCCATAGACTCCCCATGTTAAAATACCCAACTTTACAGCAGAAAAAAAAAAATAATAAATTATATTAACATTATATTAAGCCATATGACAAGTATAGGTCTCGGCAGGAAAGTAATGGGAGTTACCAGATCAGGGTGTTTTTGGACCATGGTACCTGATTGGCTGAAGTCATAGTGACGGTAGGTTTAGGGGTGGAGTTAGGTAAGGGGGGTCATTTTTATTGCATAATTTAGAAACACCCAGCAGTTTGAAAACACCCACAAAGTCATAAACGCCCACTTTTGCTCTGCAGAGACCTAAGTCTCGCTGCTGAAACCGCCGTCGAGCAAGGTGGGCGTGGCTTCAGCAACCAGCTCCCGCCTTTTTGCCCATTTTGGATTATCCGGGAGTGACGCAAGGTGAAGTGAAGCCAAGACGGCCACTTTGAGCTTCAAAAATGCTCTTCAGAAATCTACGGGGGACGTTCACAGTTTCACCAACAGATCTTGTTACACTGGAAGATTTTATATAAGCATAATTTCACACCACACAATACACCACTATGGAATAATAGATACATTAAGGTTAGAAACAAATCTTTGAATCTGTTATTAAAGCTATCCCTACCTCTTTTATTTGTCTAATCAAAGAAACTCTCTTTTATTCGAACCCATGACCTTGTGTTTACCTCCACTGTTATTTGAAGGCTGTGAATTTAAAGAAGGTTAACTTTCAAAATTATAAAAATATGTTTAACAACATTTATTATCCTATCATAGAAATTCAATTTCTTATCACTTCCAAAAAGATACCATTCATATTCTTAGAACTAAATAGGCCTACATAAAATGTCCTTTATCTCCCAAAATTAAAAAAATTCATTTTAAATGTTTCAAGTGGATATATCCATCCAATGAGTACTTAAGACTTAGATTTGGATTTGATTCTAATAAATGACATTGTGATGACATTGAAACTACTGATGGTCTGATATTCATGGCTGGCTTTACCCAAAGGTACATTACCTTGACAGCTTCACCCTAAAAGACATTATCTATGGACTTGTAATGAAAAATAACAAAGATGATTTTCTTGTCAGTAGCATCCTTTTGCTGAGAAAGTTTTATATTCACAAATCTAGGTTCTTGAAAGTAAAACCAGGCTTTTATGCATTTCATAATTAGTTTGTTTTGTATTCAAAAGCCCTTAAAATGATGCAAAAGAAAAACGTAATATTTCTGTTTTCTATTATTATGGATTATGATATGATTATGATAAAAAAAAAATGACAAAGTACGATAAACTCAAATGAAGCCTACCTGTTTGGTTTTAGCATGCCACGCAAGAACAAGAACCCCGCGATTACGTAATTGCGTCAAGACGCAAATAATCAAATTATTTAAACGGTTCTTTGAAACTTGCTCAAAGTGAACTTGCTGTATAAAATAAGTTGTTTCTCGGAAATGAGTGGGATTTCCACTCATGTAGCCTTTGCATGCAAATGTGGCAAACCCTGTTGCGTATTTAATCCAGCAGGTGGCAGCAATATAGTACGTACCTTGAGATTGATGAACGTCAAACGCTTCTGATAGACGTGACCACGCCTCCACCGCGAGTTTGTGTCTGTTGTCAAGGAAGCGCGTCGATGGTTACCGACATGGCGCAACAGTTTCAGCTGTAGCGAGCGACGACAAAGACTTACATTTTCCTGCTTTAATTAAATTACATGTCAAGATAGCATTCAGTCGGTTTTGGTCCAGGTGAATTTCGTATCAAACTACTGGAAGTTATAAAGTCATAGGTAGTAAGTTTTCTGCGCTGTCTGTCTGTATTTATTTTCTAACTGGCTGGCCAGTCTTCATTTTGCTGCCATTCTTCAGTGCACCAATATTTTAACAGAGCAGATTAATTCTGGTCGTGCCAGCTAACGTTATGTTATTGCGCGGCCGTTCCAACATCAATAAGATGCAGCTTTTCTTGTTCGGATGAGAAGTGTGGTGTGTGGAGACCTGTCATCAGCTTGTCATCCTGATCTTCGGGATGCCAGTCCTGGAGGACACACTTTACTACTCGTATCCTTTTCCTTGCCGGAATTACCAGCGTCAAAGTTTTACTAGTGGCATAAACTACTGTAGCTACTTTAGAAAAATATTTAGGCTGTATTTGTTTTTCTTGTATAATGGACATATAATGACCAAGTATAGGAGTGGTACTATACTGTGAAACATTATTAAAATTTAAATTAAAAAAAAAAGAAAGAAAGAAGAAAGAAAGAACCAAATAATTAAAAATTCTATTTGAATGTATTGCAAAATGTAATTTAATACAGTGATGGCAAAGCTGAATTTTCAGTAGAAATCTCTCTAATGATTTGAAGCTCAATTGTTGGTGCTCAATTAGTAATAATGGTTCTTATTATTATATAGAGTTTCTTATTAATATCTTATATATAATGTTGAAAAATGGGTGGAAACCTTTCAAATATATATATATTTTTTTCAGGATTCTTTGATTAATAGACAGTTAGTTAATTGAAATGCATTTATATGAAATAGTTTTTTAAAAACATTATATATGCATTTACTGTGACTTCTGGTTGATTTAATGCATATTTGCTGAATAAAAGTATTAATTTATTTTCTTCTTTTTTTTCTTTCTTTTTTTAAATACATTGTACTTAACCCAAACTTTTCAATGGTAGTATATCCCAGTTTTACATTAAAAAATATTAATAACATTGATAAAAAATAAGAAATATTTTGCTGGGCACCAAATCAACATATTAGAATGATTTCGGAAAGCTTATGTGACACTGAAGTAATGGCTGCTGAAAATTCAGCTTTTCCATCACAGGAATACATAACATTTTAAAATAAAATAAAATAGGAAACAACTATTTTGAATTGCAGTAGTATCTCACAATATGACTTTTTACTGTATATGATAAAAGAAATGCAGCCTTGGTGTGAGCATAAGAGACTTCATAATTACAAACTTTTGGCCACCATCTGAATATATTTATACATGTTCTGTAAATTTGCCTATGTTTTTATATATATATATATATATATTATATATATATATTAGTGCTGTGCATATCATGAGATAAATGTTTTATCCTATGATAATAATACCTTCCTTGACATTCTATCACATTAGCAACATTAGATCAGATGTACATGAAGGTAATGAAGATGAAAGAGAAGTGTTGGTACAAGAACAGAGGTACTGTCGAACTCGGGCTCGCAAGCTTTCCCTGGAAACAAGACGCAGACGAAAGTAAGTGTGTCAAAAGTAAATCTGATTTTATATTTATTTCATTAATTTGTAGAAAAACTTTAAAAGCATTTATTAGTTTTTGTTTTTTGTTGTTGTTGTTTATTTACTAACTTATTCATTTAGGTTGTAACCACTTTTAATCAACTTTTTGGTTTCACTATCCAAATTAATTTTTTGATATACAAAAATGTAATCTCTCCCTACTCTTAATTTAATTAAATTCTTCACTGAGCAACAATGAAAACACAAACTGAATAGATCATTTAATGTTTATGGATGGAAAAAACGTTGTTCTTTGCTGTCCATCCAAATGATAAATTTATAAGCATGTCAACATCTATCTCCTTAAACATTTAATACATTGCAGCGTGGATATTAAACTTCACAGTTCTAGGCATTCAATCTCTGGGGACTTGTTATTAGATGAGCTGGCAATAACAAGAAAAAAACTAGCGTCAGCATATTCACCAAGGAGGCAACTACGCTAAAAGACTGTCGGGTGAGTGTCCCAGAGATTTAGAAGCAGTGCACAGCTGCTGAGTCTAGTGTTGACAGTGAGTGTCAGATATACTAAGAACTGTCTCCATGCAGTTAATGACTCAGTCTGGGTTTTTGACCTGGTCAGTCTCTGTGCACACTGAAAGTGAAGCTACCCTACAGGGCACAGATACTGTTATACAATCCTTTATTTGTCAGCCAGGATTTACTAGCTCGAAATAGAAGCTCTAATCAGCAAGAGCAAAGGAACATGACTTTATAAAAGGCAGTGATGGTGAAGAAGACGAGTGCGTCCCCCACTGAGTTCAGAGAAGGCTGGGACACAGATCCGGAGCTATTTTTGTGCTGATTAAATAATTCCCGGAAACATATCGAGTATATTACAGAATTTCATGACTATGTGCAAGAGTGTCAATGACAGGACATTCATTTTTGTCTTTATTCAGAAATAAATAAACAATGCAAATCTCATGCATGCAGTGTGAAAACATGATGTGCATGCTTTTCATTTATGTATTAATGCAAGGTTAGTTCAAGTTGCTACTATGGTAAATGATTTTGCATCAGTTTAGTTGCAATTCTAACTGACAGCTCAGGCATGCACCAGTTTCTGTGCCATTAACAAATGAATTTAGCTGAAATGCATCTGTTACAGAAGTCTCAGGTTTCTGTTGACCCTGGAAAGTAAACGTCTGAGATAACGCTAGCTTGTGCAATGAGCTGATATTGCAAATTAGATTAAAGTCTCATTTCCATTTTAAGTCAAGTGGTGTATTTGATATGCTGCACACGGTTGCCAAACATCTCATCCATCCACCTTAAAAAGAATGAATTATATCTTTAGGAGGACACAGTGTGTGCAAAGCATTGTCTATCTGTCAAAGGTCACAAGTTTTTTTTGTACTGTCTGATTGTCTCTCTAGGGCTCTAGAGGAGAGAAGGAAACAGTGGGATGTTCAAGAGCAGAGACTGAGGGAGAATATTCTACAGCAGCGCCATCAGAGGGTCCAGGATGCCACAGAGAACTTCCAAAGAGCTCATCTCTCTCCTTCCCAGAGAAAAAGACCAGGTAAGTTCAGCAAAACAGCCTAATCCATGTCTCTACATGCTCTCTTTATCTCTTGAACTGTATGTTAGGGGCTATTATTAGGTCAGTATGTGATGTAAACACCTCATCCTCCATTTAAATAAAGTAATTTGTGTCCTTCAGGCGCCTTTAAGAGAAGAACACTCAACCTTGATGAAGCACTTCATCATATTCAGAGCAGTCCGCACTTATACACTCAACAATCTCCATTTTTGGCAAGTGGCTCCACCATTAGCAGGTACGACATCATTGCCATGGCAAAATATTGTTGGTTGAAGATACATAACATTGTAACTTGAATTAATGAAGTACATCTAAATAATATTTAATATCAAATATTAAAACATAATTTCAGTTATTTTTAGAAATTAATAGAAAATGTAATATCATACATATAAATAAATGGTTTGTGTCATTTCGAAATGTTCAAATGTCATGTAATATGTTCTATATAATATTTATTCATCTTATTAATTAAAGTCACTACTTTAATGGAAATATAGATACTTTTTTATTGTCTTTTTTAATTTTTATAACATTTTTTAAAACATTACTTTTGGCAGCACGTCAAAAAAAATCATAGAGTTCTATACAATATTTAGACACAGTATTAGGGAAGCCAGATTAAAATTTTAAAAGAAAACTAAAAACTTAAATTCGCTTATTTTAGCTTTTAATTACAATGACGTTTCCGAATCATTCCATGCATTGTCTTTTCTTTTTATATTTTAATTTAACAATTTTTTATGCATTTTCTTGATAGTAATTTTCATCTTTAATTTCTTGTATGTTACATTAATTCAGGTGATTATGGCTTTATGCTTGTTGCAATGTTTTTAGCATTGAACACACTTTGGGCTGCATCTCTTGTATAAAAGCTGCTGTATAAATGTATATTCATTAGTACTATGGTTGCCTTGAATCCTGTTTATTTCAGGAGCTGCACTCCCTCCCCAAAGCCTTTAGGGGGCGCCCGTCACCTACATGCCTTATCTGCAGCTGAGGCCTATGCCAAACTCCTGCAGGAGAAGAGTCTGAGTAACTTCAAGAACAACCAGCTGCTCTTCCTCAGTGAGCAACAGGAGACCCAGGCCGCTCTGAAAGAAAAAGAGCAGGCCGATCTACAGGTTAATGTGCATACTCATAAAACGAAATGCCTAGTTAAACTATACCTGATGGTATTCAATTAAAAAAGCTTTTTATAATAAAATGTTACTGATGAGTTTAGTCCATCATCTGGAAGTTTATGTAATGCCGAGTTGAAGCTTTTGTTTGTTTACAGTTACAAGATTGTAACTGTGATCAACTTCCTTGTTCAAGTGACAGTTCACAGTGATTCACTAACGCCGTTATTGTGTGTGTTGAAAGGCCTGTTGTCAAATTTGCTTAAGGAGTGTGTGAAGGTTTTAAGATCCAATTTCAACTATTGGGGAAACAGAATGACATTGTAATTTTAGCCCAGGGCTCTTCCTGCCACAACGTGCCGCAGCATCTTCTGAACAAACAGAGGTGTTTTAAAGAGATGAGCTCAGTCTGAAGCTTTAATCACACAAACGCATATTAAAACCACAGATACACATCCCCTTTCTCTATACCTCAACCAAACATTCTTTCACTCTTGCACACTTAGTTATGTCCTCTTACACACACCAGCTGGAATGTTACCTGCACTGGCTTACATACAGTGAACTATGAACAGAGCAGGATACAGAAGGTAATAACCCTATTTATAGGATAGGTTTTACGCTTAGGTATTCTTGGAAAAGTGTTCCATTTAGTGCACAAATGTAGTCAGAGTTATGGAATGCCCTTCATAGGAATGTCTGTCATCATCATGCTCTATCTGCCTTTAGTTTTCCCTCTGGATATTAAGCATGCAATATTATGATTTTACTTGCCTTCGTTTTTGGGTATTTGTGATACTCATGCTTTTTAAACAGACACATAAATACAGATTCTTAAGAGCTCAATCGTCTTACATAATTGTTGATCGATGTTTGATTAAAAGGTTCGGGGGAAGGACTTTTCTAAGATATTAATTGAAATGAAATAAATGAAAGACATTTTAAAATGTTTATAATATATTTTGTTTACTTTTACTTTATTCATCAAAGAATCCTGAAGAAAAAAAAAGTATCACATTTTATACAAAATATTAACTGCATTCAGCATTGATACTAGTAAGAAATGTCTCTTGAGCAGCAAGTCGGCATTTCTGAAGAAACATGTGACATTAAAGAGTCTAGAAATGGCTAAAAACTTAGCATTTCCATCACCGGAATAATTCACATTTTAAAATATTTAAAAGTATAAAAGAGTTATATTAATAGTAATACAATTTTAATTCCAAAGCCTTGGTTAGCATCTTCTTCTTCATCTAGACTTCTTTCAAATACATTAAACTATATCAATATCTTAATAATGTATATGTATATTGATCTGTTCTTTGATTCATTATAAAAAAATGTACCTGAAACATTATAGAGTTAAAGATTAACTTCCTATGTTTTATTTTCCATCCCTCTGCAGCATGCATGCAACATGATCTCCAAAAAGCGCCCAATCTGCCAGTATTAGTGCATAAGTGCTCTAATGTTTTTTGTTTTTTATATATATATATATTGATTTTCAGGAGTATCTTGATACCCCAAATAGCGAGACAGAGAGTCTGTCTAGTCTGGACAGCTTAGAGAACGGAGACACTCAGAAGACCCAAGACACTACACCGGTTTGTTGCTCCGACCAGAGCACCACCTGTACCCAGTCTTTCTACCTTCCTGTGGATCCCCCTAAACTCCAAGACCCCAAAAATCCTCCAACAGCATTCAGACATTCCAACAACCCATGTTCACCATCTCATCACTCCACTTCCGTAGCAAAGAGTTTCCTGGAGGAGTTCTTAAATCAGACAAGCAAACTCAATCTCAACTCACCCTCACCAAAGAATCGTGAGTCAACAGAAGAAAACAGGAGTCTCCGGAATTGCACGCAAGAAAGATTTGTTAACTCAAAAGACCAATTGCAGACCTTCAACACCCATAATTGCCAAAAAGAACTGACTCAGCAGGACTTAGCTACTAATTCAGAACATATGACTCATGATAATCACAGAAACGCTCAAAGGAACATTTTGAAAGACAAAGGATCTGTGGTTGCCCACTGCAAAACACAAGCCGTGCCAGATACCACACCCTTGGAATCCTCAAGTCTGACTAAAGACTTTAAGTCAGAATCCAAGCAGCAGACAAGAACCCTGGAGGAAAAATATGCTAAACATTTATCAGAAACACAGACAGCTCTTCCAGCCGGCAAATGCAAACACAGCAACAGTTCATTCGAAGCCTTTTCGTGCTCCTCTGCCCATCTTAGCATAACGTATCGGACTGACACAAGATCCCCCAACATACAACCAATAGAAGAACTGAGTTCTTCACAGTCAAATCAACGCAAACCAGATGTATATGCTGCCACAGGGCTCAAGATAGAATCCAAACCGCTGAGCATGGAGGAGAGTATAAGCATAGATCCTAAAAATGAAACGGATGTCACCAAATTGGAAAAAGCTGGAATGCTGAATTCTTCTAAAAGCACGGAAGAACCAAACGGAACATCTGCAGACCCCTTGACACATTCACCCCCTAACAACAATGTCAGATTCCTGAAAGGGATCCTTAAAAACCATTTAAAATCCAAATCAGGCAATGTCAAATTCACTTATACTCCTGGCCATTTGCTTTTCACCAAAGAAGTGGCTATATTAATCCGGGACAGTGTAGAGCTGGCCAGGACAAAACTCAATGAGCCAGAGCAGAATAGGGCAGTTAAGAAGAAACTACGCTGGTTTGATGAGGTAGATGGAGTTGAGGGGGTGGACAGAGTGTTTAGAGACCCCGGCAGGCATGCTAACCTGCCTCAACCAACCCATAAACAGTTCTCTGCAGATCACTCGGACCATGTGAATTTCACAGGGGTATCAAAGAACATCTCCAATAAGACCTCTGCTGTCACCGCTGGGCCCCAATCCACTAGACGGGCCTGGGCAGATGTAGGGCCCCAAGAAAGCCGTACACAGGAGCCCACCTCTCAAAGAAGAGCCTTCTGCACTGAGGGCCCACGGACTCCCCGGAGAGCGCGCTCAGCCAGAGTCGGCTCGTGTCCCGTTACCTCCCGGGCCAGGAAGGGCACTATCATCAGACCACAATCTGCCAGGGAAGCGCAACATGTGGCCAAGAATCAGGGGAAGATTTTGGTGCCTCGTCCCCCTCCAAAACCTGAAGCTGTGGAGTGTAACCTAGCTGAGGGTCCCGTGTACATCTCAAAGGCATCGTGCAATGACGATGGTGTACAGAGCAGACCGGATCTGCAGGATCTGGCCTTTTGCAAAGACACTCCAGATAGCCAGGCAATAGTTCATCGACCTACCCTCAGAATAGATGCTATCTGTTCACCAGTGCTACCCTACTGTACCTTCACCCATGAGACAGGCATCTGTTCCCTCTCCCCTCCAGATGCCCCTGCACACAATGCCAGGCGCAGGTGTGGAGAGAATGGGATATGTTTGGACCGGACTCCAACAGATGAGGAGATCTCACTGCTCTGGCATGGAGTCCGAAGTGCTCTCGCCAGTAAAGACGGTAAAGAAAATCCCAAACTCTGTATTTCTGTCCTAACACATTTGTAAAATGATTCACCTGAGTGAGTTTAAAATCCCACTACACATTGGTGTATAAAATGTTAAGCCTGACATGGGAAATATTCCGAGGGTGTTACTTTTTATTTATTTTTTTTATTTTTTTTTTGTGGTCAATAAATTATAGTAAAAGCCTGATTTATATCAGGGTTTTGTTATAATTTATTGATCAATAAATTAAAAATGTTTTATTAAATTACTGATTTCAATCTTCATCATTCAATCTTCAAAAATCATTCCAATGTAAATATGTCCACAAATATTTTTTATAATATATATGTATAATAAATTATAGTAAATATATATAAGGGTTGAAACTGTAATAATCAAGAAGGCCACATATGGCAAAAATACAAAAATATGTATTATATACCCATTTTTGTTACTCTTTATTTTATTTTATTACTCCAACTCTTACTATTAACTAGTTGCTTATTAGCATGCATAGTACTATGATACTGGCTGTTTATTAGTACTTATTAGGCACGTATTATTGAATAATTCTGAATGACCATATTTTAGATCCCTTTACCCGACCCAATACCTAAACTGAAACAACTACCTTATTAACTATTAATAAGCAGCAATAATTAATAATTAAAAATAATATTGAATGTGTTCCCTAATCTAAAGTGTTAACATAATTACTTAATATGCATTAATGCATTACGATGATTATGTATATACTTCAAATACATATATCAAACTGCTTACAAACACACTGTATACAAGCTCCGAGATATCTATAAATAATGTATGAAATTTTAAATATGCATTTTTAGATTGTATACAAAAGTTTTGTATTGATCATGTGGTAACAATTTAGGACAGGGACAAATTCTCACTATTCTCATCTAGTTGCTTATAAGCATTAACATATTGATTTATTATTACTTATAAAGCACATATTCTGCATGACCATTTCTACATCCTTAAATCTACCCGATACCTGAACTACCTTACTAAATATTAATAAGCAGAAAATTAGGAATTTATTGAGGCAAAAGTCAGTGGTTTGTTAATAGCAAACTTTTAAAGTTGGATTTTAAAATAAAGTGTGTCTGATGTTCATGGATTAGAGACTTGTGTTGTTATTGATAATATGTTGTAATTGTGTCACATTGTGCAGCATTTTCTATTACAGTGTGTACTGAAAAAATACTTGTTGCACCATGTTTAAACAAGTCTATACTAGTTACAAAAGTTATTTACTTGCCTATTTCTGTATTTTTCCAATCTGCCTTATGTCTTTCAAATGTTGGGAATGATTGTTAATTTTCTTTGGCCCTCTGTCGAGCACTGCACCACTTGGGATTACTACTCTGTTGAAATGGATCCGTTTAATGATGGACTGTTGTCACTCAGGGGTCAAGTATTTTTTTATAACATCAGGAAACCTCTACATTTTGAGGAGAGAGACCTCGAAAACAGGATAACTGACTTTCATGCACTGGGACATTTTAATAAAACTGTCTTACGTCATCTTCTTTTGTGTTTTTTTTTTGTTGTTGTTGACTTAGGTGACCCTCAAAGTCTGTCCCATGTCACTATCAATGGTGATAGTCTGATCAGTGGTGTCAAAGGAGCCTCAAAAATGGGTGGATTTTTCTTGTCTTCCTCTAACAGTAAGAGTCTATAGTTTTATGTAAGTAATGATGTCAAACAGGCTCTTATAATTCATTTATCTCCTAAAATACCAAAAGCCGGGACATTTGCCCTTGCTAGCACAAGTGATAACAAATGAAGAAAGACATGTCAGTTGCTTCACTAGCGTTATTTAGACTTTAATGCTAGAGCTTAGATGTGACCCAATACAGCAAGAATTTTTCTGATATTCATGGTAATTGGGTCAGTTAACAAAGGTGAAGTGATTTCTAATCACTGAAATGTGCTGCTTAGATATGAATGTACTTTTTAAATAAAGAGTTTCTTCTGTAAACCAGTGAGAAGTCCAATAAGGAGACAGGCTATGGAGAGTAATATGGTGAAGAGCCGAGTTTCAATGGAAAACAGCAGGAACCAAACTGCAAGAACAACACAGAGAAAGCCTAGTTTTCCTTATCAGGTAAACATGCACATATTCTAAAGATACTGTCCTAGAAAGCAAGGAAAACTTAGCTATTACTAGAGTTGACTTACAACTGGTTTATTTTGCAAGGATGTATTCATAGCATCTAGTTCAGAGTGCTGTGCAAAAATAAAAAATGTCCATAGGTGTCTTTGAGCTGACAAGGATATGTATATTGTTTTGATAAATTTAAATAAATAAATACAAATAAACTTAATTAAATCAGCCCCTTGGAAGTTTGCTCACCAAATATCTGATGTGTAGTATGGTAAAAATAAAAAAAGTAACGTTAAGGATATACTTGCAAAGTGTATGTTAATGTTATGTTGCTTTGGCTTTTTAACATTTTGGAATAAGTGTTCATTAACTGTTGACTTTGGGTTTAACAGGTCACTGTGCCAAGTCCTCTATATCCAAAAAAGAATGGTCATGCAACTGACAGTGAAGGTAATGTATCATGTAAATGAATATCTGTTATTGTGTTATGTAGATAAATGAGTCTCCTCTGCAGATTTTCAACAGGGCAAGATCAAAGCATTTCTAAAATGTAAATTTTTTATTCTAATGTACAAACATACATTATTCATGTAAGGTGCAGCATGTTTTTTTTTTTTAAATTGCACAACCAAAATCATTTTTATACAAGAAACTATTATTTTTCCAAATATTGTCATTATTTACATTTCAGTCCCAGGTGCTGTTATTCTTTTTCTTTCTCTTTCTTTCTTTCTTTCTTTCTTTCTTTCTTTCATTCTTTGGGATAAAGAAGACATTTTTTGAGAAAATGTTATACAGCTGTCAGACTCCAAAAATAATCAAAAAGAACCATACAATATCATAAAATTAGTCTCACAGGGAGGGCAGGATTATCAGTGAATACTGATAGAAATTGTATTCTGTTTTGCCCAAAGTTATCATTTAGTTTAAGAAAACTTGGAATATGCACAAAATGGACTTAGATTGGACTAAGATACTTAATTTTTATTTTATTTATTTTTGTGTGTGTTTGTGTTTGGCAATCCCATAAGTATGAACATGAGAAAAAATCTTGATTTCATTTACTTTGTTTTTTTAATTTTGCAATTTTTTTACAAAGTTACACTACCAGTACACCAGAGAGAGTCATTGAGAGTTTTAAGTCTCTTCCATAATACTGGAAAAATATAATATTGTGAAGTACTTTAAGTCGTTATTTATTGCTGAGTGGGCAAAGATAATGTATTACGGTGGAAACTCTGATTTTTTTTTTTTTTTAAGAATTCTTTAAATAATAGAAAGTTCAAAAGAACAGTATTTATTTGAAATAAAAATCTTTTACAACATATATGTTTTAATGTCACTTTTGATCAATTTACTTGTTTAAAGGGGTCATATGATACTTTTTTAAAGATCATAATTTTGTTTATTTGGTGTAACAGAATATGTTGACATGCTTTAATGTTCAAAAAACACATTATTTTTCAAATACTTTACATTATTGTAGGTCCTCTATGCCCCGCCTCTCTCAAACTCGTCGGTTTCTACAAAGTCCCTCCTCCTGACAAGCGCAGTCTGCTCTGATTGGCCAGCTGACCCAGTGAATTGCGATTGGCCGAACACTACAAGCATTCTGACTCTGACCTTTGAGTCTCGTTTTGCAAAATGAACAAATCTTTTTTCGAGCCGTTTCATTAATTTCGTTAATTCTATCAAATATAATTAAAATCTTTTTGTTACTTCAGTAACATGTCTACACTAACTGCAGTAACTGAAATCAAACCTTCGTTCTTTGCTTAAACATTGGGCGGCATTACGCAAATATTTCCACATAGTGACATAGACATGTGGGGGCGTGTTTGAATGAGCCATTTTAGGGGGGCGTGGCAGTCTTAACTTCGATAAAGAATATCTCTTTGGATTTTAGACTTTAGTCTTTGCAACTTTACAGATCTTCTTTATGCACCAAGAGATTGTTACACTCCAAAGAGAAAGGAACAATTGAAATCGCATCATATGACAAGGGGAAATATTTGCGTAATGCCATCCAAATGTTCATGCAAAGAAAGAAGGCATGGTTTCAGTAACTGCAGTTAGGGTTGAAGCAGTCATGTCAGGGAGGTGCTGTGTGTTTATAGGCGAAAGCAAAAGCACTTTATTTGGCCTTCTGAAAGTAGATGCATTTAGGTATCTTTAAGATTACTTAAAGCTGTCTTAACAGTCCGTGGCTTGTGTACTGCAAACACAAATGAGCTTCATCACTGTTTGTCACGCGACTCTGTTCCCCTTTTGGGCTTGAACTGATGATAAATCTATGTACATTATTAACTGTCTTTACATTTATTTTGAAAGATGAAGCTTGCGATTATGGAAAGGGGTGTTACATTTCCAACGAGTGGTTGCGGTGTTCGGCCAATCACAATGCACTGGGTCAGTTGGCCAATCAGAGCAGACTGTGCTTGTCGGAAGGAGGGACTTTGTAGAAAACAACTCATTTTAGAGAGGCGGGGCATAGAGGACCTACAATAATGTACAGTATTTGAAATTTTTTTTTTTTTTTTTAACATTTAAGCATGTCAACATATTCTGTTACACCAAATATACACAATCATGTGACCCCTTAACTTAATGCATTAACATTGCTTTTTTCCCCCCACTGTTACAGGCCCAGAGGTGTCAGACGGTGCTCATGAAGTAGAGGACTGTGCTCAGACCCATAAGATCTCCAACGGTCCGATTGGAACATTGAGCCAGAGAATACAGTCGCTCAGTGTCAGCACTGTGTCACAAGAGGAGCAGAAGATCCTGCAGTCACTCGAGAGACTTAATCAACGCCTGCAATGTCAGTTTCATTTTAAAATCACACAATCAAAGCTTATATGTTTATCACAGATTATGAGGAAGGCAGTACCTTTTCATTTTGCCCTATGTGTGTTTTTCTTGTTTTAATCTTTGCAAAATATCAACAGCTGTGTTCCTGATCACTTCCACTTGATTTAACAGATGTGCAAGATACAGCTGGTGGCAACCCAGCAGTGAGGGGCATCTTTACTTTGGGTCCTGCATTTGTGAGTATTGTGTTCAGAGGAAGTGATCTGTTCCCTTGAACTAATGTGACCTGCTCACAGCTCTGTCCCCTCTTTCTGTCTTCTCATCCTTGAAGAACCAGACCGGTGAGACTGTAGGTGTCACCGTGCGTAGGCGAGGAGCCTCTGCTGATAATCGCACCCGAACTCAACAGCGTTACTGACTACACCTCCCATGATCCACCACTCCCTCAAGCACCCTCTCTCAAATGCACTTAGCAAATCTTCAAACCTTATGATTATATGCTGTATTTTGTTGAGATATACTCTAATACTTTATCTTAGTGCTATTTATTTGTTTTTTAAAGGCATAGTTCACCCAAAAATGAACATTTGCAGAAAATGTACTCACTCCCTGGCCATCCAAAATGTAAATTTATATTTTTTTTTTTCATTTGGACAGATTTGGAGAAACTTAGCATTCCATAACTTGCAGCTCACAAATGAATCCTCTACAGTGAATGGGTGCCGTCAGAATGAGAGTTCAAACAGCTGATGAAATCATCACAATACTCCACATGTAATCCACACATCTCCAGTCCATCATTTAACATCTTGTGAAGTGGAGAGCAGTGTATTTGTAATTAACAAATCTATCATTAAGACATTTTAACTTCAAATATCCATTAATCCATAATATTGCTTTTCTTAGTAAAAAGTTGTCTCTTCTGAATCAGGAGATAAATATGCACAGATCCAGCAGAGTTTATAAGCGAAAACAGTCCTAAACAGTTCTTAAAACAAATCTGAAAGTTTTTACTGGAGGAAGCACTATTATAGATTTTGTTGGTAACAGTTTATGGATTTGTTTCTTACAAAGAGGCAGCTTTTCACATAAGATGATAATAGATTGACTAGAGTGTTGTGGAATAATATGAATTTTTTCCCCTTTGGATTCATTCTAACAGCACCCATTCACTGCAGAGGGAAAATGTCTCTCAATTTCTCTAAATCTGTTCCAATGAAAGAAATCTTGAATGGCCTGAGGTTGAGTAAATTTTAATTTTTAAGTGAACTATTCCTTTAATCATGTGTGAAATGATTCTGGCAATACACAATGTTTATGTAATAAAACATTAAAAAAAAAAACATTTGAAAGAAAATGTATTTTATGTTCACGTGTTGTTTGCCTTCTAATTAGTTGGTATTTATTTTTTACCCTAAGATTCTAAATATATTTCATAAGAGTTGTATGTATGCATACTGGTATTTTTATTCTAAACAATCTTGACTTTGGAGAAAAATAAATTAATTTGAGAAAAAAAAAAGTTTTGTTTTGCCTTGTTTTCTTAGTGCCAAGACAGGATAAAGGGCTTTTTGTGTAACTTGACCTCAGTCAAGTGTCAGTTAAGCATAAAATAGATATGGATTTACATTGTACGTGTGGCATAATCATGACAGGTTTTTCTGGGTGTGTATTTTACGTTTGTATGTGTGTGCCTGTGACCTGTGTAAGTGATGTTTTGTGTTTGCGTGTGTGTGTAATCAGTGTATACATGCATGGGAAAGCTTATCTAGGTGTGTGACAGTGACACTGAGTGACTATTAATTACTGCAGTGCATTAGAGACTCACCACACAGGCTTTGCAGGATAACGAAGTCAAAATCCTGATGCTCTTGTGTCATTACCACCCTATAACTGTCATCATGTCATGTAACCCCTCTGTACAAAGCTGTCATTCATTTACAAAACGTACTATTCTGAGCAATCAAATTGCCACATCAAGGAAGGCTACATTTTTAGTTTTCTACAAGTTTGCTTTTTTGATTATTATTGCAGAATCTTGCATATATATTTTTATTGCCTTTATAAAACATTTTTTTAAATGTATTTGTTATAAGTCTCTCATTCTAACAGTAAAAATGATCAAAAGTACAGTACAGTAAACGTAGCATTTCAGTTTTTTCGATTTTTATTAAATTTTTTATTTTTTTCTGTTTTTCATGCTCTCTATTTTCAAAAATCTTCTATTTTATGTCTTTTTCATTTTATATGTTTATATTTGATATATTTGTTATTTTCACTTCCATTTTCTTTCTATTTCTATAAATTCTATTTTCTATCTTTATAAAAATGTAAATTTTTATTTATTCCTGTGATGGAAAAGCTGAATTTTCTCCAGTCTTCAGCGCCGGATGATCCTTGAGAAATCATTCTTATATGATGATTTGCTGCTCAAAAAACATTTATTTTTAATGTTAAAAACATTTGTGCTGCTTTTTTGTGCATTTTTTTACGAGTCTGTGATGAGTAGAAAAGAAAAAGAACAGCATTTATTTGAAATAATAATACATAAATAAACTTCAGTAACATTATAAATCTTAGGTCTTTACTTTCACTTTTTATCATATTTGCATACTTGTTAAACAGAATTAATTAGTAAGATGAATTTTTTGGAAAGAAATTCATCTTACTAATTAATTCTGTTTAACAAGTATGCAAATTTATTTTTATTTTTGGCTGTTACAAAAAAAAACACACCCACACAAAAAAACACCATGCACACTATTCTAAAAAAATTTAGAATAGTGTGCATGGTGTTTTTTTGTGTGGGTGTGTTTTTTTTTGTAACAGCCACTACTGTGCTTAAATGAAACACAAAAATACATTCTCTCTAAACCAATGCAATTATTTATTGTATGTTGTAAATAGACAAAAAAAAAATTGCAATTTGCTAAATCACTAAACACAGTTTGGAATTTTTTTTTTTACATTTTTCATGATAAAATTCTTAAATTAAGAAATGATTGTCCAGAGGAGAACTGGTCTCTCGAATTAATCTGGTTTCACCCCACCCCCTCGTCCCCTTTTTCCATCTGAATAAGGGTTGAGTTCCTTGCCACTTTTGCCTTTGACTTTATGGTTTAAACCATCTTTCTGACCAATATATCAGTTCATATTCCATAATAACACTTAAAAACCATTAAAAAATCCTCACATCAAAATCCACCAACATATTTGTTTAGATCTGTTTTACTCTCCTTATAAACGGTGTTTGATCTGTGCATATCACTCTCTTGATTCAGACAGCAACCTTTTTTGTTTATTACAAACATGTTGCTTTTCACTTCACAAGATGTGTGAATGACCTGTGCAGCCATTCACTGCAGAGGATCCACTGATGAGCAAGTGATGTAATGCTAAATTTCTCCACATCTGTTCCAATGAAGAAACTCAATTTATGAGATACATTGCTCATATTATTATTATTATTATTATTATGTTTTCTAAAGGTAGAGTGCTGATGTGGACATCTGTACAGTTTGCTATTCTTCGGCATGGCTATACTGCAGTTATCTCATAATCCCCAGCCTACTATGTCTGTGATTGTTTAATTGCAATGTTTTGTTGCATAACACGAAAATCTGTCAAGAGCTGAGTGACTGATACTATTATAATGAAGACAAGGAAATTGCCATGCCCTTTCTTTTGTATGTATTCACTTCATACAAACGTAAAAAAACTGATCTCAGAATGATAATGGAGCTCAAATGTGGCCGAGCAGCACCTCCAGATTACATTTAGGGCCATAAGATACTGTAAATGTTTGCCCCGAAAACCAAGTATCAACCCAAAGTCAGTCATGTCCTAAGTCATTTTAGGATTTTTAGTAATGAAACACCCAAAGTAATGAACTGTTTTGTTTTTAATTTACTCATCTCTGGTAGTCTTCTTTTTTATGATGTAGTTAATGACCCATTATTCATTTTATAGAACAATAACAACAGTGAAAAAGAGAACAACATATAGTCATGTGAAGATAATGAAATAAATGGTTCCGTGTATCTGCCCTTATTAAAAACAAGTTATATGAGTGGGAACATTTTTTTGTATATAAAGTGGAAACATAAAATCCGTCAGCAAAGGAAAGCCTCCCCCTGTCAAGTGGAAAGAGAAATTTAGGTGAGAAACTGCCCTTTAGACACTACAGTACAGACACACAATGAGCCGAAAACCTGTTCAGCAAGTGTGTTCTTGCAATACATTTCAATTTGTCACATTTCAAAGAGGGAAGGCACTCTCTGCCAAATTCTTCAAAGGTGCGGGGACCTCCTCAACCTGCTGCAACAAGCCAAGGCAAGCTGACCGGAGAAGAGACTGCACCCTTCCCAGAAAGACCTGACAGAACGAACGCCGGCCAATCTTAAACCACACAGAGCTAAATTAATTGTTTTTCTTTCTCTTTTGCATGAACATTGGTATCCTGTAAGCCTGCTATCCAAGTTAATAACTGAATTGGAAATTTGACTGTGATTAGCGTAACAGTGTTCTGTCGAAAAAAAAAACCGAAACCTGGGGTTCCTCCAAAAAAGTCACATTTGTTACCGATGATCGAGTAGAATTGCTTTCTTATTTTATAAATGATGAAGGCACACTTATTACCTCTTTAAATGTGCATGATGGATGGATTTTAAATATAAGGTCGATTGCAAACTTTTCAAAAATAAATAGCAAAATTTGCACAAATTTTACATTTTAAAATACTTATTAATAATAAATAATTGAATAAATAAAAATGGATGATTTTTATATAAGTTCACAATTCTATTTAGATTATACATTCCTTAATGTTCTAGTTTTAATATTTTGTAGAGTCGCCTTTTCCATCGATAGCAGGTTCAGTCTTTTACAATAACTTCGCAGGCAGGTTCAGATTAGTAGTTAGTAGTTTGTTCATCAGAATATTCAGGTCAACGTGACTAAGCCAAGACGTGAACATCTTTTAGGTCATTTACTAGCAAGCTTCAGTTTTTGCTGACAGAAAGAGATTGTCTTGCAGTATTTCTTCATATTTTGTACCATCCATTTCTACCTGTTTACAGCTAGAGGCTCAGACCCTGCCAACCACCACAGCAGAGACCTGCAGGTTTGAGTGAGTGCCACAGAATGGCAAGCTCCACCATTGCTCATTCTGAACACAAAATCACATTTTTATTCATATTTTTTTAGCTTTTCAGGTGTGCTTCCACTGTCATTTTTGCTTATTGGCTTCTACTGTGCAGCCTTACAAGCCAGTTTTGTGTAGAACATTTTATTGTATACTCCTTTGTATTTTCATCAAAATGATCATCATTCATTATTTGACGGCCAACCGTTGTAATGTTGCTTTTTTTTTTGGGTGGCTCCATTTAGCTTCCATTTCCTGAAGCTACGCTCAAATCCTATTTGTAAACTTTTCAAGTTAAGTCACCTTTAAACAATACAGATTGTCTCCATGCAGCTTCACAACAGGAAATTAACAGAAATCAGTGATGCAAACTATAAAGCAAATACAAAACACATTCATATTCTGCTGTGAAGCAGTTCTAACCAGTGTTGATGTGGCAAAAATGTGACACACCAATGATGATTAAGCAATAAAGCAGTTCTATAGATGACAGTATCATTATTCAGATCAATTAGGTTAAAGTTTAGTTTTCACCGGATAGTGTCAGTGCCGTTAAACCAATAATATTACAGATTTAAAAAAAGCAATTTAAGTTAAAATGCTTTAATGATGGATTTGTTTCTTACAAACATGCAGTTTCTTATTTAAATAAGACATTAACAGATTAACTTAGATTACTTATTGATTACTGTGATGTTTTATCAGCTGTTCGGACTCTCATTCTGACGGCACCCATTCACTGCAGAGTATTCATTGGTGAGCAAGCGACTTAATGCTAAATTGCTCCATATCTGTTCCGATTAAACATATTCTTTTAAATCTCGGCTGTCCTGAGGTTGAGTACATTTTCATTCCATTTTTTGTGGTGAACTATTTCTTTAAGGCTGGTAAAAGAGTGTCAGAGAGAAAATATTAAGTAATTTTATTATTAAGACAACAGATTTTTAATCAATCACAAAAACGAATTACGATTAATCAATTAAGGTTCTAATGATTAGATCGTCTCATGTGTCATTGACCTATAGAGGGCGCACAAACGCTCCCATTTCCATTCGGATGAGGATTATGGAAGCATTTCCACTAGCTTCATTATCCACATTATCACGGGGATTATTAACAAAACAAATAAACTGTCTCATCTTAAAAGATGAAAGATAGGGAATTAAAAAGTAAAAGTAAAAGATAATTTTAAAAACATTAACATTATATATATATATATATATATATATATATATATATATATATATATATATATATATATATATATATATATATATATATATAGATAGAATAATTTCTTTACCACATGCACGTTTTAGAACACAATACAAAATAAGAATCCAAGTCCATTGTAGGCATTATATATATATATATATATATATATATATATATATATATATATATATATATATATATATATATATATATATATATATATATATATATATATATATTATTTTTTTTAATTTTATGTAGGGCCTACTGTTTCACAATCCTAAACCACTGACAAATAATTCAATAACAATTGTCGCAGGCTCAAAGATAATGTCCCGGGCTCAACGATGTTGGGACATGTTGACTAAATGATAGAGTTACCCTCAGGACAGCTAAGTGGGTGGTCTGCCCCAGGGCTGGGCAGGGTAACCCCCAGAACAAACCTCAAATACTGCCTCAGTCATTTCAGGATATTTAACACTCTTTAATAATCTTACACACACACACACACACACACACACACACAGGATAATCAAATTAAGGAATATTTTCATAGACAACAGTTTATTTGGAGTATCATGTCAAGTCATAACACTGTTGCAAATACTGTGGTAAGATAAAAGAGAGTAGATTTTTGCTCAATACCTATGTCAAACAATTTGATAGAATATTTCCAAATCTGTCTGTTACAAAATAAAGCTGATTCAAATCTACTGTTTATCACTGCACTGTGTAAATTAATGTCAGATGCACAAACAACCTATCCCTTTAGACTACTTTAACCTGTGATAGTAAACATTGATATTTTAAAATGAGCTATGGTAATTAAATTTAATTGTACTAAAATAATTCTAGTTGTAGGCCTACCATCAACTGCTCTCATTTCACTTTCAAAATGGCAAAAAAAGAAAAAAAAGAAAGAGTCTTAAAAAGGTCACATTAGGAGGGTGATGGTCCAGTAATGATTTCTCACCATTCACAAATGATGGCGTTAAAACTAACAGCTCACTGGTCTCCCTTTCACTTCATGATCACTAGAGTTTAATACGGAGATAATTCAGAGCAGAATAAATGGCAAAAAACACACACATAATGTGGTTCATTATATATGGCTTGGAGAGACAGTTCGTGTTTTGGCTGGATATTGGTTGGCTGGTTAAAACGGGAAAGTACAAAAGTAACTTTTTTAATCCATTCATGCCCTTACAGTTCCCGCAGGGGATTAAAAGGGTTCATAATCAGTCACTCAATGTTAAATGTATGGGAAAGTCTTGACAAAATGATTTCTCAATGGCCCGGGAAGGCTCATTTACATAACAATCATGGGAACTGCATGGAACTACTTTTCTGCAGCTTTCTACATAATGAAAGACAATTTATTTATTTCTTCATAAAGAAGTCTTGAACGCTTGAACTTCACTGGTGTGTTTTTGTATAATGAGATTCATTCCGTGGTGAGTGACACTTCATGAAAATATGAATGAAAAATTGTGACCCCCTCTAAAAAACACACAGATCAGCTTTGAATGATCACAATAAAAAAATAATAATAAAAAATGAAACGTGACTGTCTCATGATGATAGTTTTGTTATCATAAACATATTTCGTTATACAGATTAAAAGTAAATAACAAATATGCATACAAATGTATTAGCTTGAAATAAATTATAATATAAATATATACGACCCTAACTGATATTTGAACACATTATTAATCATCCATAAAACACTAATGCCTGAAATATATATGGGCTCTATGTGCCCCCTCACAGAAGAAAATCATGTAGCTCTTAGGCTCTTGCTTAAGCCCCGCCCCTCTGAGTCAGCGGTCACATGACTCATAAAGTTTGATGTCCTGCCCAAACTTTCAGAAGTTGAGAGAAGAAAAAAAGTAAGTTAGGTTAGTGAGAGGGCTGTGATTTTCAACGCGCTTTAGGCTACAGTCATAACCAATGTCTGCGTTAGAGGAGCCGTAAACTTTTGGGAAAGTCACACGGACAGCGCTTTTAAAGAGTTCAGATACTTCAGAAGAAGTTTAAACGACAACGTTTAGTAGATATGCGCGTTTCCACATTTATTGGGGTGTTCTCGAGAAGCAGAAAAACAGCGTTGCCTACTTTTTTCGCAAGGCTTGGATAATTAATAAAGCGGACGGACAGAAAACAGCTTTGGGCTGTTTGGATTTAATCTTCTGGCATTGTATGGTTGCAGCCAATTTTCGTATTTCCACCAATTTATCCGTCGGATAGAAAGAAGAGCTACGTTTCATCTGGAGTCATGGATCCGAGCCAGCACAATCCTCCTGCCGGCCATCAGATCGTCCATGTTCGGGGAGACTCCGAGACCGATCTGGAGGCTCTTTTTAACGCTGTGATGAACCCGAAGAGCACCATCGCTCCACCCTCAGTGCCGATGAGGATGAGAAAGCTGCCAGACTCATTCTTCAAGCCGCCAGAGCCAAAGTCCCACTCCAGACAAGTAAGAGACCACCCCCACAGAAACCTCAAACTATTTCCACAAACTGTTCCTGCGCCTGACACTGCGACTGGTGCGAGGGGCCACGACTCTTATTATAACGTTTAGGGTGTAACTCTGCCATTGTAGATTTGTTATTGCATGAGCAAATAACAGTAAGCACTGAATGTATGAGATAAATACAGTGAATAAAGGCTAAATAAATAATAAAGTGCATAAGCGGACGTATGACCTCATATGACAGCAGAGTATAAAGTAAAATAATAATAATAATAACGTGCCACGCATAATTTATAACAGAAATTATATTAAAAATTAATAGAATTGTCATAACACAAAAGTTACAATTCCTTAGAAATGTATTCCTCTTAAACTCACTCATATGCAAGCTACCATTCCACAGGGAAAATAGCTGATCTGAAAGTTACCACTCGGAAAGTATAGCAAGTTACACTGCAACAAATCTGATCTAATACAGAAGAAGAAAATATTTGTATCTCACTTATATTCACCCCTAGAACTAGTTGAAGTTTAAAAAGGGATACCACTGTGGCTGTACTACTAAGGTAAAGTGATGGTTATACCAATCTGCACTCTTTGTATTTTGATACTTAGTGTGTCCAAATGTCTTGACCGACAGTACAAAGTCAATCACTCTCACAAGATAAGATTTATTTCCAGGTTTGATTTCAGCTGATGATAGCTGAATATTACACTTCATCCAGCGCTTTTTTTGTTCTGTGTTATATGAAACATTCTGTTACTGTTTTACGGAGTGAAATCTCTCTAAACGATTCAGTTCATGGGTGAGCTACTGGAAATGATTCAGACTATTTGCAAACCCACAGTTCATTCAAAAGAACCGACTCAAAAGAGTGATTATTTTGCGATTATTCTGGTTGTGTTATTCTAAACCGCCGAAAGAAAACCCAGACCTATACTACTTCATTCCTGAAATAATATTTTCAGTGTTTTGTTCATTGCAACTGCTTTTCGCTTTTAATGCTTTATCTTTCATTTTATATAAGAATAGCAATAAGAGGTTTATAAACAATATGAGGTTAGTGTGTAGTTTCCAGCCCTTGTTCAACGAGCGCAGATACTTAAAATAGTTCATCTTTTAAAGCTTAATTAAAAAATAAAATAAAAAAGTAAACTAAAGTAATTTGCGGGTTTGGGATCACATCTCGCGCATGCGCACATGTTCAGTTCTGCTGAAAAGTTGCCCCAGGACAGCCTGTTTCTTAGCTCCCCCTGAAGTCTGCAGCCTAGGCCACATCCGTTTCTTAACTTTTTGTTTTTGTAAAAGGAGCTGATGAAACTAATGAAAGTAACACTAGGTTATGATTCAAAAGGACAACAGTCCCCTTGTGAAAATTTAATCATTTATTTGTTTCCATGTAGCCTAGCTTATTAGTATCCATTGACTTTCCCTGTATTAACTGGAAAAGAAATGACTCATTTCCCATACTCCGATAACCCTCCAGAGTTCACAAAGTTTTATTTATTATTTTAGAGCATTTTATTTCAATAGTTTAACAATTAAAATGCTAAATCCCTTAATAATATTTGTTACTCTAGGTAAAAAAACAAAAACAAAACGACAACATAGTTTTCCTCATGTTTCATTTTAAAATGTTATAAAATAGAGTAATGCTACAAAGAATGATTTACACAGTAACACTTTTTACATGTGGAGGACTTGAGCTTTATAGCATAAAGAAAACCGATTTGTTACATATGAGATGAAATAAAACAAAAAGCATAAGAAACATAAATGCTTTAACAATTACATTGTAAGATTAATCATGATTGATGAACATATCAATGCATTGTAACCCTAGTTTCTGTTATCATTACAGCAGAACTACAAGAGGAAAACTTAATACAAATATTTATGCCGCGTTCCAGGCAACCCGTAACCCGTGTTTTTCCAACCTTATTCCTGTGAAGGTGCACTGGAACGGCAGTCAAACCCATGACTTCCCACCCGTGAACTCGTACTAGGTCGATGTACTCCGAGTTCAGAGTTCGCGAAACAACAATGGCAGCCCCTACAAATAATATTGCCTACTGATGCAGTACATTGCATACAATTCCTTGCGCTCAGGAAGTTTGGCGTGGCTTGCCTGGAACGCTACAAAGTCGTTAGTCGTGGTTTGAAATCGTGACTTATGAGCTCAAAAACCTGCCTGGAACGCAGCATAAGTTTATGACCTTCACAATGGGGCATCTTTGAGTTACATAGGCTGAGAATCATATGTGTCCGTGCTTGTTCTTCCATCATCCATGTTTCGAATTATTAAGGTTTAAACATAAGTCTCTTTGCTATTTAAGAGACTTATTGTTTGTAGCCTTTTTGCTTTAAATCTAATCCTTATCTAAATGTCTTCTTTATGCTAAAATAATCCTCTGTCCCTGTACAGGCCAGCACGGACGCAGGTACTGCTGGTACCCTCACGCCCCAGCACATCAGGGCACACTCCTCACCCGCCTCCCTGCAGCTGGGTGCAGTTACTCCTGGCACACTGAGCAGCATGGTTCCATCAAACGCCCCACCTCAGCACCTCCGCCAGTCTTCTTATGAAATACCTGATGATGTGCCGCTGCCCCCAGGCTGGGAGATGGCCAAGACCCCTTCAGGCCAGAGATACTTCCTAAAGTGAGTCATTAACGTTGTCATGCTTGATATGATAAATGTCAACATGGTTTTGTGCTGTTTGATGTCTTTTAAATTGATAAGGCGTTGTTGACCTTCAGATTGGGGTCAAGTTTGCAGTCATTGTAAAGATGGAAGACTTTCTACGTGTAGAGATTTACAGCAAAGGTGAATTTTAGTGGGGAAACATTGTCTTGCAATGCTTCTTTGAGGTCTTGATGTATCACATACTGCTTGCAAATCCATGTTTCAATTGAGAATACTATTTTTAACAGCCCTTTTATGAGCACAATTTATTAATATCACATACTTAAGCTAAACTTTGAAGAAACTCACATTGTGCACTACAGTCTTCTGGCTCATGATATTCATAAAAACTGAATCATTGTCACAAACTGAAATGCCTTTAAAGATAAAGTTCAGAATTGTGATTTTTCAACAGTATTAGAAACTGAGTGCACCATTTGTTGTTTGCGTTTGGGAACTCATATAGCTTTTGGACCCAAAAACGGTGGTGTGTGACGTCAAGCTTGCAAGCTGAGAGTTACAATAACAAAATGACTTTGGTTTTTATTTTTAATCAAAACTCTCAATAAATAGTCTTTTTTTCCAGCTGGTTTATATATCTTAGTCTTTGCTAGTGTGTTAGCCTGTGTGCCAAGGTTTCCTTCTCTCTCTCTCTGTGTGTGTGTGGGGGTACTTAGTGCTTCTGCGGATTGGGTTTCAGAGGGGAACAAAGGCCCAGTGTAGCAGCGTAGAACGAGTGGAGGACGGGCCGGCCTGGTAAACTCATCTGCCTGTCCACAGGACACAGGCTGCACACAGGAGGAGTTAAAAAGGCAGAATTAAGGACTACATTGTTTCTTTTTGATAAGTCATTTTCAAGTTGTTGCTGTTTATTTAAAAGCTGCTATATTAGGACTGAATTTTTGAATGCAAAGTTTCTGGGATGTCTGAAGCAGTGACCCTCTGATCAATCGCTTCTAGACAAACATGATTAGCCTCCAATTTACTATGATAAAACAGAGAGCTTTTAAAAACAGATGTTTAGAAGAGGAACATCTGTAGAACATCTGCTTCATTTGGACCAGATCTCCAGGAACTGTATAAAAGGGGTTTGAGGGACAGGAAGGGGGAAACGCCATTTGTGTAGGCGACTCACAAGACCAAGGCTAATGTTTTGGAAATGTTGCAACCGCTAATGCATCCAACAATGAGGACGCCTAATCCTTAAGACAAGGCTCCAAATTTAGTCTGGTAGTTCCCGTTCTTCTTCAACGGATAAATGAGGGAAGATTTAAGCAAACATTGAGACTGCTACCTTTTCGAGTGGTCTGTGTGTGGGCACGGTTTGATCTTCCCCTCGTCTCGGTCACTGCTGAAATGCACAAATGAAAGTCTTGTCTCCTCTTGTCTGTACAACCCCCTCCTTTTCAACTTCTCTTTGTTTGGGGTTCTAGAGAAATGCAGTCTCATTTTATTCAGCGTCTTATTGTTGTTGTTGACCCTCGCTTTGTCTGTGGATCTCTTTCCCACAGGAAGTTGACATGGTTCGTCAACAATTCCTCCTTTTTGTAGTGCGCATATCACTGTTACCCCCTATCAAATTCAAGGAGCTGAAAAAAAGAGTAATCTTGTGGGTTGTTTCTAAGTTCTTAAAATATTGTCTCAAGACCCATGTGTTTCACTGTATTGCTTTATACATCTTATGTACTCTCCAAAGTATGTGCTTGATTCATGGCCAGTGAATATCAAACATATTTTTGAGTGTTATGAGTATTGTTTCTTCTAAGACTAACTTAAAATGTGTCTCACATTTGGTTCCATTGGTTTGTACATTTTATGTAAACTCCAAAAATTCAGATTCATGTCTTTCCGAGAACAAATTTCCAGTCCAACTTAAAATGTGACATTTTGTTCCATTGCTTTGTAAGTCTTATGAAAACTCTTAAGAGCCAGTCTGATTATACAGTGCTTCTTTTAGACCAACTAGCTGAGTTTTGCGGTTCCCTATGTTACATTGTCAAGTGCTGACAACTTGATATCCGTTGTTATTCTCGTCTAGTATAGATTAAAGGGATAGTTCACCCAAAAATGTAACTTCTGTCATCATTTGCTCACCCTCCACTTGTTCCAAACCTGTGAGTTTATTTATTCTGTTGAACACATAAGAAGATATTTTGAAGAATATTGGTAATCAAACAGTTTATGGTAGCCATCGACTTCCATAGTATTTCTTCTATACTATGGAAGTCAGTTGGTAAATACAGAATAATTTTCTGTTGAATAATTCCAATTTCTTGCGACTCCCATTGCATATTTAAAAGTGTCATTTGAATCTAGAAACACTGAAGGCTTCAGGAAGCTTGTCCTGGAAAACAAACACACTCCTATTTATAATCAGGCCCTTTTCAGATGAGGGGCAGTGAGAGGGCTGTGAGATCTGTTTGAGACTATACCCAACTCGCATTGCTTTCTGCATGTACACGACTCTCACACAAGTTGTTTTTCTCCTAAGACCAGAGATTTCATTAGAGAGCATATGTTACCATTAATTTTGGTTGCAGATAAGCAGACGGAGGTTTGCGAAGTATCCCGGTGGCTCTCGCTTTGGCCACATGTGAGTCACACGGTTAAGGGAAGTCTGACAAGCAGCCTGGTTTCCGTTTCGGCATGAATGAAAGCGCAGTTTGTGAATCCACTCAGTAGAGATACAGTAGAGAGAGAGAGAGAGAGAGAGAGAGAGAGAGAGCATGAGCGGGTTGCATTATATATCCAGTGACACTCATGTGACCTGGTCAGATACAGACAAACAAACAAGGCTCTGAACACACAGTAAAAGATCTATTAAAACTAGTTAGATTTAGGCTTTGAATGGTTACACTGTAACATTTTTGTCCTATATTTAGTTCAGCCTTTGCTCAGGCCTCAGTGGTGTCCCGTGACACTTTGATAGCGGGAAGAAAATGACAGGAAACGCAAAGCTATCAGAAGTCGTAATTAATCTGCAACACCCAGTCATTTGAAGACCGTTTCAACACTGCCTCAAAAGCCCAGGATTATAGGGAACTAGTTCTGTGTACTGTGACGCTTCCAGATGCTAGTTGTGGATCTTCCTGAGAATGCAGGAAAATAAGTGGACTGTAATTTGACATAAGTTGGGCCAAAATTACACTAGTTGGAGAGAAGAAAAAAACAAAACAAATGGATAATTTGGATTGGTGTATAAGTCCTATTTTATTATTACATTAAGAAGTAATGTAAAGTACTCCACAGCACAACAAATCCTTTAAATTTAGCAGGGCTTAGAACAGAACAAATTTATCAGCTTTTCAAATTTATAGGTTTACTCAACCCCAAAATGTAAACTTTGTCATTAATCACTTACTCCCATGTCATTCCAAACCTGTAAAAGCTTTGTTCGTCTTCGGAACACATTTTAAGATATTATGGATAAGAAAAGTATGAAAAGCATCATCAGAATAGTCCATCTGCCATCAGTAGTTCAACCGTAATGTTATGAAGCGCAGAGAATACAGTTTTTACGCGAAGAAAACAAAAATAACGACTTTTTTCAACAATTAAGCGCGGCTGACAAAGAAGAGCGTACACTGCCTGTGGTCCAAACTTTTCTGGACATTGACAGTGTAATTTACTTGGCAATCAATGGGACAGTCACAAGTTTTCATCCAAAATATCTTAAATTGTGTTCCGAAGATGAACAAAGCTTTTACGGTTTTGTAACTACATGGTAGTAAGTAGTGTTGTCAAAAGACCCGGTACTTCGGTACCAATTCGGTACTAAAAAAATTAAAATGTGACGGTACCAGGTTTCTTTAAGTACCGGTAGTACCGAGGATCCGTTCAAACCCGGTTCTGGATGCATACAGCGCTATGATTTCCGCGAAAGCAGAACACGCGGACGGAATCTCAAAATCCAGTTATGAAAATGAAACTTACATTTTAATATGGACAGTCACGGAATTTGTCAAGGTTAGCATAAATTAATCAAATAAAATCTCCATATGGACCAGTATCTGTAAATGTTAAGCCGCAAAAGTTGGTTGAAACCTGCATCCTGCATGTTCTGCGCGTCTCTGTGTGAATGAATGAATGGTTTGTTTACTACATAGACTGAAGCGCATGACGCTTGCAATAATGAGGACATACAACATCACCAGAACTGTTCTGAGTCACTTCACAAGCATTTTACCGTTTCATTTGAGTAAAACCAGTGTCAATTTAAAGGTATTCACGGAAAACCGTCAAAACAGCCTCTACATTGCGAGTAAATCACTCGCATATGTGAATAAATTTTACTAAGGGCGAGTAAATTATGTCTATTGTTAGCCATTGGCTAATTCTTAGATTTTACTCGCCAGTGTGTGTGTGTTCGAGGCTATTATAAGATTGGCGCAGATATATTTTCACTTGCTGAACACTGAGCGCTTCAGAGTTCTCTCTCCATCAAGCGATCTGTACTTTTCAATTCATCTCAATGGACGCACAGTACACCTGTATTTGCCTTTTTTACTGTCTATGGTATTTGCCGAACTGTAAACTCGCCATCCCTTTCCTGATAGCTTTGTTTCTCACACATGCAAAGAGAGAGAGAGAGCGAGAGTCTTACCACGCTGAATCGACATGCTACATGTAAACTATATTCTTTGTTGTCTTCTCCTGTCAAAATAATGTAGTTCATTTAGAATTATTCATGTTTTCGAACAAGCAGAAGATATGCCGGTTTCTCCGGTAGTGGGCGGAGCTAATGCGCAAATGCCAAATTTCATTGGCTGGCGCTCATCTTTTACCGTCCCTGTTTTGATTTCAGCAAATCAGTTCGACCGAACGCAGACAACGTGATTAATATTCATGAACCCAGCAGCTCATCAATCCATAGTGCATTGTATATTGTTAGTATGGTAGTAGAATTAGTAGTATTATTATCTTTTAATAATAATTATTATGATCTATTACTATTTTTTTTTTACAGAAACCCTCAATGAACAAAAATGTCTTAAGCATCACCACCAGTCTTAAGTTCAGATAAATGACAAATATGCATTCATTACAAATTCATTTTTACATAAAGGCATTGTGCTAGAAATATTACTATTATTTTGTAAAATGTTAATTAAAAATTAATCACACAATATGTCTTCCATGTTTTAATTTTAATAGCAAATCCACTTTATTTACCAAAAAATAAAATGTGTTTAAATTTCATAAATTGAAAGAAAAATTAAATTTGGGTGAAACTTGTTTACTGTTTTTCATAATTATATTACTTGTAAAAGAACTTTAAACACAATTTTAAATAAGTATAAAGAATGGCATTGGTTTTATTTTTAGTGATAAAAAGTTTTTTTTTTTTAATTAGCATATTTTTGTGTTTTGTTTTGGTACCGAAATTGGTACCGAGAACCGTGGATTTTCACTGGTATCGGTACCGAATACTGAAATTTTGGTACCGTGACAACACTAGTAGTAAGTGATTAATGACAAGTTTTCATTTTGATTTGGAGTATCCTTTTAACAAACAAAATTATAAATAGTATGTCTACACAATTTTTTTTAAAGTAATCAAAATATTTGTGCTTTATGCATGTTTTATGTGCTTTGGAATGCAAGCCGCACAACTTTTCAAATGTTAACTTTTAAACAAAAACAATGTAGCATATTCAGGAAAATATGCTGCATTGTCAAGCGTGTTGTTATTCTGGTCAGTGGTATGATTTATACCGACTTCTAGCAAATTATAACATTGATTCATTATTTACATATTATGAATCTGCGTAATACTGATTTATTTAGCATAAATTGTTGAATAAATCTGATTCTTTACAACTCTCTTTGCACACAGTGTGTCTGAGTGTGTAGATTGAATCTAGAATGACTGGAGGTTAAAAGAAGTTGTGGCCTAGTCTTTTTTTTAACTTCCTAGGTCTGTCTCTGTTTTTCCTCCTTGTCTTCCTGCTTTCATTATTAACCCTGTGGAAGACAGAAGTGGGAAAGGTCAACATGATGTGTTGACCTCCTCTCTTTCCCTTTTTCTCCAACAGTTTACTGTGAGCTTTGATTTATAATAGACTCGGGCCAAGGGAAAGGGGGGCTCAGGGCGGTTGAGGGTCATCTTGTTTAGTTCTCGCCTGCCTGTTTTTTGGGACCTCAGGAGGTGGTGGTTGGGGGGGGGGGGTAAGTTCACAGGGCACTAACACTGAGACCAGGGTCATAAACTAATGAACGATTCTAATTTGGAGAATGTGACCAAATAGAGGGGCTAATCAGTGTTTCCGTTGTCTTATTAAAGCCAGGCCTCAGTGGGGGGGGGGGGGCTGGATGGGGTGGGGGGTGAACCCATGGGAGGCCAGACCTAGCCGAGAAAGATCCTCAGGGATGTGGACCTCAACTATCACAGGAATTAGACCCTGTGATGGGATCCACTGTTACCCCTTCACCCACTTTAAAACATGCTGCTTTTAATTACTGTACAAAAGGTGTGTCTTAGAGTCTTTCCTGAAGGCAAAACTTCTTATTATTTGACCTTCTTAGTATATTGCACATACAGTACAGACCAAAAGTTTGGACACACCTTCTCATTCAAGGAGTTTTCTTTATTTTCATGACTATGAAAATTGTGGATTCACACTGAAGGCATCAAAACTATGAATTAACACATGTGGAATTATATATGGAATTATATACATAACAAAAAAGTGTGAAACAACTGAAAATATGTCATATTCTAGGTTCTTCAAAGTAGCCACCTTTTGCTTTGATTACTGCTTTGCACACTCTTGGCATTCTCTTGATGAGCTTCAAGAGGTAGTCACCTGAAATGGTCTTCCAACAGTCTTGAAGGAGTTCCCCGAGAGATGCTTAGCACTTGTTGGCCCTTTGGCCTTCTGTCTGCGGTCCAGCTCACCCCTAAACCATCTCGATTGGGTTCAGGTCCGGTGACTGTGGAGGCCAGGTCATCTGGCGCAGCACCCCATCACTCTCCTTCTTGGTCAAATAGCCCTTGATGCCTTCAGTGTGACTCTACAATTTTCATAGTCATGAAAATAAAGAAAACTCTTTGAATGAGAAGGTGTGTCCAAACTTTTGGTCTGTACTGTACATGCATTTAGACTTATGTTTGTCACAAATGTCTATCTTGTTTCAAAATGTTGTTGAATATGCCTGATAAAGTAATTTTAAAATATTTTGAAAAGGAACGTTAAAGGACATGACCCGTCGTAAGAGTGTGAGGGGATCAGGTGGTAATGGTAAAAGCATGGTGTTAAGTGGTTTAATGAGCACTGTTTGGTTTCGGTGTGGCCTCAAGGTCCGTAGACTAAAAATGGACCCCTTGTTTCCTTCCTGCTGTCTGCTCCCATCATGGCATTTTCTTGGTTTGGGCAGGAGGTGAGCATGATTGGATAAACTGGAGAATCACAAGGAAACATGATGCCTTCCCTTGAATATATATCATTAAGACTCTTTCTTTAAGTTGATTATTTTATCAAGTTAGAGATGCATGATATATTGCTATCATATTGGTTATAATATATTATAGGGTTACAAAATATTAAATGAAACCCCAAAACACATTTTCTGAAATGTTATATATACATGTTTCACACTGTTGTAAACGATGTTAATATTTTTGGAGTTATTAAGGGGAAACTGGTTATTTTTAAGTCTTATATGTATAAGTACAAGTCTTATATGTGATTCAAAATCAGACAAAATCAGTCATAAGTTGTTGGGTATTTGTTGCAATAGCCAACAATAAATTGTGTGGGTCAAAAATTTTCTTTTATGCCAGAAATCATTAGGATATTAAAAAACATGTTCCATGGAAGATATTTGGTAAATGTCCTACTGTAGATATATCAAATTTTTATTTTTGATTAGTAATATGCATTGCTTCTTGCACATGCAAATTCATTATTTTTGATGTTTTTGCACCCTCAGATTCAAGATTATCAAATAGTTTGAACAATGTCAAATATTGTCCTATCCTAACAAACCATAAATCCATTGAAAGCTTTCAGATTATGTATACATCTCAATTTCAGAAAATGTACCCTTATGACTGGATTTGTGCTCCAGGGTCACACATGAATACATGAATAAATTTGGTTTGTGTCCAAAATCCAAACAAATGAGATGAAGTATAATACAGAATTTAAGATAAAAAATGTATACGTTTAATCTATACAGATTGCTCATTGCTGAAAACAGTATTAGTACTCAATTAAGGGGAAATTTGGAAAAGTTATTTTGCCAGTTTAATATTTTAGTAGGACTGGTTTAATATTGGTACTTCAGTAGAAACAAACAGGAAAATGTGTTTTTGTTTTTTTCTTTTCTGAAGAAAGCATGTGTATTAGGAGCAAGTGACAGACGTGCAAGCTTTTGTCCTATTGTAGTGCAATGGTGCTGCTTCTGGAAGTGTTACATGTCCAGACACACACTGCTAGCTTAGACAGTCTTTGTTATTGAGTGCTGCAGTCTTCTGGGGTGGCCTGTTTTCTTTGCATTTTCTTCACACACTCAAACTCCGTTTTTTTGTGGCCAGTTGGGAAAATATTAGCTTTTCTGCCTTTTTCCCTGTTTCTGAATGGAAGCATAGGCTTAATACACATCCATTTGAATTTCAAAACGGTTTATCTGGGTTTTACGGTTAAACTATAGGTGTGACAGGATTGTGAGGAGTTTTGTGTTCATGTGATTTTTAACTTCATTTTCCTCCACTCCTGTCTGTGTTTAAATACGCTCATCGGGAGGCTCCGTGTGAATCACGCTGTGTTGAATTGCACCATCGTATGTGTGCGTTCAGAGCAGGCGTGTTGTGTACTGCTTTTGGCCATCTCTTTGATGGTGGATGAACGGTTTAGCCATCTGGATCAGGCCTCTCTTCCCAGCTCCATTTGTAACACATTTGTGTGGAGGACGGGTGAAGGGAGTTAAAGTTTGCGATTGCAAATGTGAGCAACATCACAGGGAAGAGCCTGTCATCCTCCCAAACCCAGACCAAAATCATGCTTTTGTTTCTTGGATGATTAAGGCCTAGTGTTAGGTGGTGTAATACTGGTCAATACTGTGTGATGAAATGTGTGAATCGGTAGAGGTTTTGGTATACCATTAATGAAACTGTAGATATCTGTGGACAGGACTGCTTAATGTTATTTTCGAGTGTGAGCAACAAAGGAAACTATAACTAAATGTTAACTACCAATGTAAATGTATAGCTTTAGTAACTTTATTGTAAAGTATTTTTATTCATTACATTTATTAAACAATTACTTGTTTATTTAAAAAAGATTATTTAATTTTTTTTAGAAAGGATGCTTTTTTGACTTCTGAACTCGTTGTACTTTACGACGTGAGCAGAAGACCCATTTAGACTCATTTCCTGGTTTAAGTCATTTGTTAGATTACAGTGGCCTCGTTTTTGTAATGTTTAGTTTCCCAGGTCAGACTGGATTCATTTCTCAGCTCATCTAGTGTGAAGCATTTACTTTGAGCAAATGTGTGTTTGTCAAGCTTGGGCTTTATTGACCACGCACAAACAAGCCCCTTTCCTGTTGAAGTGTCATCTGTGAGTGTGTGTGTGTGTGTGTGTGTACATATAGATCGCAGAGTTATCCATACCAGTGTTTACCCAGTCCTGATGTAACACCTTTGCCCCAGACATCAATGCTCTTACTGTCACTACGAAACAAACTGCCTTAAGAAGAACCCCTGCCTATGCATTCAGACCAACGTCTCGTTCAAAACACTCTTTACATTTACCAAATAGCACAGGAGGTGTGTTGAATGTGTTGCATTCAGCTTCATGCGGTTTTGCTTTCCCATTAGCAGCAGTTTAATGGTACATTTTCATTAAAAAGTAAAAGATAAATGATTTAAACATTAAAATATAGCTTGCCTACCCCTTCTGAGCACTTCATAGCCTTTACCCAAGTTTCTCTGTAGTATCTTTCTCTCTTGTTCTCTCTGCCTCTGTTAATTCGCTGCTTTGTCCACTGACTCCTGTGATATGAGCCCTCCTTCAAAGAGGAACTTAAATCCGGGCAGAGGTCAGCAGGTCGCTCAATAATCTCTGCTGATGATGTCCTGCTGACGGAAGCTCAGTCACTCATCCACCCGTCCTGATGCACGCTCGGCCGTGAGGAATGGAGAACTGAGGTCTGATGTCCTCTTTCTTTTCTGACTAGCAGCATTCAGTCTTTCATTTATGATGGCAGTCTCTCTTTGGCATCATTAGATGCTGTGTGTTTTGCTAAGCTAATATACGGAGTCATTATTTTAACAGCGTTTACTAGTAATAGACAGATTTACTACTATTCAAAAGTTTAGGTCCAATAAGATATATTATTAAATTCAACAAAAAAATTGTAATAACTTTTCTATTTTAATATATTATCAAATGTAATTTATTCCTGTCATGGCAAAGCTGAATTTTCCGCAGCCATTACTCCATTATTTAGAAAAGCATTCCATCTTTTCACATAATCAAATTATTTTTCAGAAAGAATTATAATATTCATTTCTTGTTATTATCCATGTGAAAACCTTTGAATGTCTGATATGGAGTCACTCATTACTTTTACGTACTATGTTATATTATGTATAACCAACAGGTAATTATGAAAGTAATAAATGTTAATATTTTCATTATGTTTCAACCTTATTCTCAAAAAACAAATAGCAATAAATTCACTGAGCACTTATTTAAAATATTATGTAATTATACATTTAAGGACTGAGTAATATTAATGAACTACATGTACTTACTGTATAGTTGGGGTTAGGATTAGGGTTTGGCTTAAGGTTACTTGTGTGTAATTATGCATCTTTTATTGTTATTATAATAGTAAGTACATGTAACATGTACCAAGGACACCTTAAAATAAGTGTTAGTGAATATTCATATAAAATACAACAAAATCCTTACCTGAGTTTATCCCTCAACTCAAAAAAAAAAAAAAAAAAAAAAAAATCTGAAATATGCTTTCAGCCACTAAATTTTCAGGTGAAAGTTAAGTATAATGCAAATTTTGGACAAAGACAGAAAATAGGGAATGCTGTCTTGGCACTTTTTGCTATTTTGAATACAGCTCATCCAGTATGCACCATATTTCAAGGTCAAATATTTGTTATTTCTTAGGCAAAGTGGAAAACATGCAGTGCTGGTGAAGTCGAGTGCAACTGTGAGAAGCATTCATCGCTGCACCTCAAGCTCTGCTATGTTATAAATAACTGCAGCACAATAAACAGGGCTCTGATAATTGGGCCATCAATCATGTCGAGCGCTTGGGTGGGTCTAGTCCCAGTGCCGTGAGCTCGCTAACCTCCCCTCTCTACCTACCACCACCAGCACCTCCTCCTTGAGCGCTCTCTGGTTTCATGAGCAGTGATAACAGCTGGAGAAGAAATCAGGAAGTGAGCTTCTATAGAGCACTGTCTCCTTTAGTGTCATGGAGTGATTCCTGTGTGGTCATGGCTCAATGTGATTTGAGTGCCAGAATCCCCACCTTCGCTCTCCCTGTCTATTGGCTATAAAGCAAAAGCCTGCTACCAGGGTTGTAGACCTTTCTTTGTCTGTTTGTCATTCTCCAAGTCTGCTTAGTCTGGGATGGAAGAAGTGCTGCTGAAAGAAGGTTGCATTCGTCTGGCTGATGATGTTTGAAACTCTGGAGGGTGTTTGTGGGGGTCTCTTGAGTGGACGTCTATCCTGTCTATGCTTTTGTCTCCATCTCTGGCCCCATAATCTTCATTAACGCCTCTCAGCTGGTGGCCCCCAGTGATCTGTAATGGCCCTGAGTAGTGGTGATGTTTTTCCGGTGGGAGGGTGGGATACCGTTGCCAAAGCCATAGGTGTTTGTTTATTGGTGTGAATGTGCATTCAGCCTGGGTTACTTGCCATTTTTTTTGTCATTATTTGTGACTCTGGACCATAAAACCAGTCATAAGGGACTGTTTTTTTTTTTAATTTGAGATTTATACATCATCTGAAAGTTGAATAATGAATGATTATGATTATGATCTCTAACACTTCAGTTCATCAAATGCAGGTTGGCATCATGGATAAATGACAGGCAAAATATATGGATTTCATTATTATTGTTACTCTTGGCAGCTTCTTGACTGTCCTCCCATTTTCCCGGTACTTTCCCGCTGAGTAAAGGGAAGCCAGTCTGCCTCATTTGTGAAGTGTGTTTGTTTGTGTGTGCTGGAAGTGCAGAGAGAACATTGTATGAGCAGACACTCAAGAGTGACGCAATGGTAGGGCTCTGACCCAGGCTGGAAGGTGTGCTTTTGACTACAAAACCCATTTGTCCTCTTCCAAAAGCTAGAGAGCAGCACCACAGGCATAAAATCTGTTCAATAATTATGCTGCCTTCTAAGGGGCCATTTACACTAAAATGTTTTCAGCCAAAAATGGGAACATTTTTATGCATTTTGCCTGTTCGTTGGGGACTGAAAAAGCATATTTTTGAAAACGGGTTTCAAAGTGCAAGTTTTTGAAAATCCACCGTTATCATTTCTGTGTAAACTCCCAAAACAGAAATCTTTGAAAACGGTGACATCATGCACATGCGTGTTGGGAATGCAGACTTGCACAGTACGTGTCGATTTTAAAGGCAAGTGCGAAAAAAAACATACATAAGAGTTTGCTAACGCTTCTTCAGCAAAGTGTTGATTTACTTCATCAATATTACATCCAACAGTGGAGATGCATAATATACATTATCGAAACAGGTGTTTACTAACAAGGTGACAGCACTAACTACTGGCCTGGCATACGTAATACAGCATTTTTGGCCGTTTTCACGGATATGTGTAAATGCGAATCATTTTGAAAACGTTGTTGTGAAACTAGTTAATAATGCATGGGAAAAACTTTTCCGTGTTTGACTACATCGTTGTCGTGTAAACATGGCTTAAGAGATCCTTCACAAAGATGTCAATCCCATAATGCACTGCCATGAGGTCAGTGAAGAAATAAGGTGAGAGGAATGGCAATTTTTTTCATTCTATAAAACTTCTGCACAGAGTCCTATGTGTGTTTTTAGAGCTGCTTACTATATAGTGCACTCCAAATCATTCTTTTATGAGGTTCTATGATGTTTACGATGCCCCCTAAGAAGGCAGTTGCCTATGCCATCTCAGTCTATTTTGGAACAAAGCTTATCTTTTAGCTTGAGTTGGGAGATTATTGCATTCAAACCACTGCCACAAAACAGCATGTTGAAGGTAAGCTGTCGCTCATGTTGGTTACGGTCAGTTGTTCTCGTTCTAGATCATCGTGACACTGAATTAAACATAAGCGTCAGTGTTTTGCATGGAAAAGGCAATGTGTGGGCAGAGCGCTCGGGCTAATGAAGCCCACCTGTGTGAGTGCGCCTGCGTCTGCCCTCGCTGAAACCCAAGAGGAGATCTTCATACTCAACATCCTGTTCTCCAATTAAAATTAACTCGCACCGCCTCTCCCTCCCTCGCTCCCCCGTGTCTCTGTCATAGTTTCCAGCAGCAATCGGAGGGGGAGGATCGGGGTGACATAAAGTGTAACAGGACCACAGCCATCCACTCAGCCAATGGAGTTCTGAGGGATTGCTTCCACGCTCGTTTTTTCCTCCTCTGTGGCCTTTTCTTTTTGTTTGACGGTCATTTGGCCCTCCCCCGTGACCCTCCCGAAGAGGCCCCCTGTTCCTCGTCTGTTTTCCTGGAGTGTGTGTGTGGGTTGGGGGTAGGGTGGCTTACTGGTAGGTGGGTGGGAGAGGGGCAGTTTTTGGCAGATCCTTTGATCAGTAAAGCATAAACAAGAGGGAGCTTAGAGAAGAGGGGGTGTTGAAGTGCTGAGTCAGGCGCTCTCTTTCTCTCTCTCCTCTTTTTGTTATTCTTGCTCCCTCCCACTCTCATAAGGCAGTGATGGCAGAATAGCGACTAATTGGTGGCAAAAATATGACGACAGGAGAAAAAAAAAAAAGGTCAGCAGGCTGTGTTTATGATGAGAAAGGGTCTTGTCAATTCGGTACTGCAAAGCAAACCTGTCAAATTTACAGTATTGATTTATTCACAAGGTCAAACTTTTTTTGGTCCTGTGGTTTCTCTTCCAGTAGACTAGTGGTCAGGCATCTATCTATCAAGACTAGGGTCCAAACAGCATGGGTTTTTCAATAGCTGATGCCAATATCAAGAGTTCTGGGTGATTCATGGTCTGTATAATGCTAGTATATTCATATACATTGTTTCCCATGTAGTAAAAATATACACCACTTTTCAAAGGCTTGGATTAATACGATTTTTTATTCTTTTATTCAGTAAAGAATGCATCAAATTGATAAAAGTGACAGTAAAGGCATTTAAATGTTACGAACGATTTTTTTTTTATAATACTGTTCTTTTTAACTTTGATTTAAAGAATCTTGAAAAATAAACTGATTTCTGAAGGAAATCTGTGTGATTTCTAAAACAGTTTAACTTTTTTACAAATGATTTATTTGTAAATCAAACTGGAATGCCGACAAGTAAAATATTAGCTATGAGTAAAATCATGCTTTATCGGAATGTTAAGGCACTAAAGTGTCAACTACGAAAACAATTAGGAGATTGCAATTTAATGTGCTTTTGACAAGTAATTATACATAATGAAATTATGTTATGTAAATAAGGTAAATATAAATTGGCTTAAATTAAGGAACTACTGAAAATATAGAATATTTTTCATAATGTTTTTATAAAAATTACCCTTTTTTTTCCCTGTATTGACAGGGCTGTCAGTAGACTTAGAAACTGACACAAGGAAGTGGTGACAGTTATTTATTAGTCAATCAAACATGTTTATCAGTTAATGCCAATAATCTCAAACTATATTCACTAGTCGGGATGCCCAAACATAAATTCAGTGCATGCAAATATATTACATTTTCAGTGACAAAAACTGTCTTAAATAGGCAGAGGGAACAGAGCTGGGGGAAAAGAGGAGCAAGTGAATAGCATTTAGGGTTTTGGGTCGTAGCTTGCTCTGAGCTTTTGTGCAGCAGGTGAAAGCTTTGTAAAACTGGCGCCAGATTGTTAAAGAGCCTGACACTTCAGTGTGTTCGAACAGGCAGCGAGAGAAAGAAACCTCCTGGGAGGAGACCCATGACTGACCCTGCCTGAATGTACAGGCCCTCGCCTGAGAGAGAGAGGGGCCTTTTCCTGTGTTAACTCTACATCTTAATCGAGCAACAAGCCCAGACAAAGCCGTCATTAGAAATGCTTTAGACCGAGTGCTGCAGCCAGTTCTCACTGTAGAATAGACGCAAGTTGTGTTTCACAACCACCTAGCTTGTCCTGAAGTTACATAAATCTACTTCCTTCAGGAGTGTTTACTTGCAGCAGTATTTTGACTTCAAAACCAATCCGCACTGGCTGTAGTTTCATAGACCTGACAGAACATGCAACGCCTCTATCGCAGGTCTTTTGAACCGCCCACTCCATCCCTAACACTGCTCGTAAATTGCGTGCTTGTGCCTTCAGGACACCAAAACTGTTTTCTTGGAAGACTTTATTTGTTTCAAAGAAAATGTGAAGATTAGCAGCTAGTGTTTTGGAAGGAGATGGTTTGATTTTAAGGAAGCTGCGAGATTAGATCATGAAATGTGCCGTGATAGTACGCTAGAAATCTTACGAATGTTAGTTTTTGTAGATAAATAGTTCAGGCTTAACTTGTTTCTTTTTGGTTGTTCAAATGAAAGTACGTCTGTTGGGTATTCATGCTGAGATTGGGGCAAAAAAGCCCTTCTTTTTCAGCATACACTGCTTAACCTTTAAGTGATAAACTGCAGTGAAAAGAGGACAACATTTGCGTCAAGCAGCACCGCTCTCCCTGCCACCCTGCTGTCTGAGATCTGAATAAACAGAAGGGTGGAAGGCTGGCTTCAGTCTCTCCTTTTAGACTCGTTGATTCGTTTTCCAGTAACCGTGTTATTCATCACTGACCTTACACAGTAATCTGTGACTTCATGTGCAGATGACACCGGTTCAGGTAAATCCCATGTAAACGGGGTCGAAGTTCACTCAACGGCCTACGGTTATCCACGCTCCTTCCTCCACAGCAATGCATCAGCAGATCTGACACAAGAGTGGGTGGCAATTGTAAGGTTTATGAAACTGACTTTTTTTTTTTATAAGAGCCTAGTTTTAGCATCCAGGGTAAATAAAATGAATGGGAGGTTCACTGTTAACAGGACAGACCATCATTTATACTTGCTTGCAGGAGGCTTCGGAGATGTTTGGTTCCTGCTTGCTTTTGCTTATGCAGATTAAAGGACTGAGATGCTATCCAAATGGATCTGTGTTCAGGTGTTTACAAAGATCTTGTAAAAGGTCCACTTGCTGAGAGTTTTATCTGAGCACTCTGTTTGAATCAAATAAACCAATGTGGGATATATAACACTGGGTTATATGGTAGTGCATTGCCCTTGAATTATTATAGATTTATACGCAAAAATCACGGTTCGGTACGTACCTCGGTTTTAAAGTCACGGTTCGGTTCATTTTTGGTACAGTAAGGGAAAGAAATGCAAACATTAAACTGCAGGTTGTTTATTACTATAAACGTTTTTTAACAATTTGTTTACTTTTTTTTTAATACTTTTTAATAATATATACATAAAATAAAAAAAGAATAAGAAATAAAATACTGTTGCAAAGTTCCCACTAAATAAAATACTCTCAGTCTCAAACCAATATCATATAATAAAATATAATGAAAAACATAAATAAATAACTATGATTACAGTGCAGCATTAGCAATCCCAGCTTGTAGGCCTGCATATATTTAAAAAATATATATAACTTTTCCAAAGTGTAAAGTTGCAGCATCAACAGTTTCAGTTTTTAGACCTGCTCAGATTTCGATATTGCGTTGGACTGATCGGAATTAAGAGCAAAGGTCTGTTTAAATGCCGACGGGAGCTGCGTTTGAATTACAATCATTTTTTTCCTAGTTGTAGTGATGTTCACACTCTCGTGATGCCTTTTGAAAACCTTAGGCCGGTGACACACTGGCATATTGCACCTGTCAAACATAGTCTATTTTGCCGTCAATACTGTTGACGGTGTCCTTTATCAGTAGGCTTTATATTTATGCTCTACATGAAGTATAGATATTGTTGTGGTGAAGACAAGAGCCTGGTCTGTCGGCGGTCTCCCTCTATGTCACCTACAGTAGCAGCAGCGCGCCAGCGTCAGGCACGATTCTGGTGTGTAACCCCTCTTTCACACCGCAAGCGTAAGCGGTGCGCGAGCAGCTTTGGTTTGACTGTACGTATGCATACATACATGTGTATAAAAATGGCAGTTTGTTTTGGTCCTATATGTCAAACCAAAGAGGCAGCTCATTCGGATTTGGGTCAAGCCACAATATTTCTGTCTAATCATCCTGCTTATGTATGTCTCTGTCTCCTCATAGCCATAATGACCAGACGACCACCTGGCAAGATCCACGTAAGGCCCTCCTTCAGATGAACCAGGCCGCCCCGGCCAGCCCAGTGCCTGTGCAGCAGCAGAACATCATGAACCCTGCCTCAGGTCAGCAACTCCAGACACTCGTTTCATATTAAACACTACACTCTCAGTCCCAGCATTCTTATGGTAAATCTACGGGTGTAGCAGTCTCTGTTTACATCCCACCGAAACCCGCCTCTACCTCAGCAAGTGCAAAAACCTTATCAGGGCAGACGAATGCAAATGCATGCATGTGAATGGCAGCTGATGATTAGGTAGACATGTCTGGTTGGAGTGACAATAGTGACCTGGGTGTCCAGATTATGAAAGGTTCAACAGGAACTGTTGGAATCAACAAGACTGGTGCCATTCAGGGTTTTAAGGCGTTCCCCCAGACTTTAATGTCATTCTTTGCAAAGTCATTTGGTCCTGGAAAGTATAGAGTACAGCAGTTTCTGCCCACATTTTTTGAGCGGCCTTGATTCCGGATGAATGTTTCCTATTCATTTTTTCCATAGGAAGCATTTTGTTAAATAGTTACAAGCCAGCTACGAGGTGAATCAAATGACAAACTTCGAAATCAAAGCAAAAAACACTTGTTGCTTTTCGCCATTTTCCTGTGATTGGTGGAGATTTCTCTCCAAAATTTCATAACCTTGTGAAAATGTTGGATAAAAAAAGAAAAAATGTGTGGATTATGGCCAAAGATTTCAAAAACGATAATTTCACTTAGTAATGGACAATTTTCTGTACACTGGCTGTTCTCTCTCAGGTCCTCTTCCTGATGGTTGGGAGCAAGCTATTACCTCAGAAGGAGAGATCTACTACATCAATCACAAGAACAAATCCACCTCTTGGCTGGACCCACGACTTGACCCGCGTTACGGTGAGCTTAAAGTCATAAAAGTTCATAATACTAAAAATAGTATCATTATAAATCATACTTTTCATTAAACATTGGTCTCTTAGCATGATAGCGTCATCACCATTTTATAAAAGAAATAAGTCACGTGAGTAGTGATGCACTAAAATTCCAGCAACTGAAAATATTCATCGAAATTGCAAAAAAAAAAATCATTGACTGAAACAGTTAACGCTTCTTCGCTGACATTTTTTGAACATCTGTTCAGTGTGGATAAGCTAACAACAATTAAACATGTCTGCATGGTCCACTATGACCAAAATTGTTAGTAGATGTAAAAAGAAATTTGGTTGAGGTATCGAGAGGCGGCCGAACTTTACTACAGCTGTTTTATCACCTGTGGACAACCTCAGCTGCGTACCGAGTTCAGTTAGCCCAATTTAATTTAATTTTGGTTTCTTCTTTTGACTTAATGAGAATTTTCATGACTGAACCTGAGTTCCACTGTGGTAAAATAACTGCAGCTATCTCTTATTGCTGTATTATTTTACTGATTACAAACCGAGTATAGATGGCTACTCTCTGCACTGTTTGCCAATGAAAGTGAGGGAGAGTGTGTTTTTGTGTCACACTATTCTGGAGAGTATTCCTGCGTCCTGTGACTCATACTGAGGTTAGCCAAAACTGCTCCACACTCAGGACTCTGCGATGTGATCCCTTGACTCACACACAAACACAAACTAGCTCAAACTGCATCTGATTATGCCTTTTCCTAAACCCCTTGTTCAGATATGCATCCATAATCCATACGCAGAGACAATGAAAACTATCTAGGCAGCGGAACTGTCACGTTAATCTAATCATCGTTTTTTTTTTTTTTTTTGCTGTGGCGATAAATGGTTCAACGAAAGGTTGTCAGACTGAGATGTTTGTCCTTTTTCTACCCCTTTCAGTCCCTCTCTTTAATCTCTTTCTATGAGCACGTAAGGCTCACAAAGAGATGAAGGCTTCTACTTATGTCACTTTGAGTTACTCACGCTTGAAGTGTTTTCCCTTCATCCCAAAAGAGTTTTCCCCAGGGACACTATCTCACTATCTCCATGTATGAACAAGCATGTTCTGCACCATTTTTGACCAAAATCCTAGACTACAAAACAAGTTTCCATACACCTAACACACATGTGGTCGTGGGGATAGTGGTAAACAGTCTGTGAAGGGCTGGGTCAGACAGGAGAGAGAGAGAGAAAGAACGAAAGACAAAAAGGGAGGGGGGTCGGCGCTGGTGGGTGAAGCCCTTTGAAGATTTATAAGTGTTCAGCGGACAAGGTTGGTGGGCCCCTGAATTACAGACGTAATGTGAGGTGGGGGGACTGTAATGGGGTAGACGTGGTTAACTCGTTCCTTGCCGCAAGTTGAGAATGTTTGGGCGTTCCCATGCGGTTTTTATGTAACTGCTTGTGTCTGCATTTTATTATGACCTTTGTGTTTGTGTTTTCATCCCTCAGCTCCTCTTGGTGAGGTCCCACTAACTTCAAAAAATGCGTTAGCTCCTCCTTGCACCAGTTGAACCCCAAAAAACAATGAAATGTGTTGCTAAACTGACATGTTGTCCAGTCTGGCTCTCCACTCACCCATTGGAGACACTTTGGTAATTTGAGCAGGGAGTAGAATGGGATTGTACTCCTTTAACAGAGAACTGAAGTCTGGCCATTCTCTCTTTCTGTCTCACCCCACTTCCCACCCCGCGTGAGGCCCAGCGCAGGCAGAACTGTTCTCAGCTGCACATCTAGATGGACTTGAGTTGGTGCCAGGCCTCTCGATGCTGCAGCTCTGCTCCTAATCTGTTCCAGACCTTTTCAGTCAAAGAGACCCAATGTTAGAGAGAGAGAGAGGGAGAGAAAGAGGAAAGGGGCAGGCGGAGTTAGGGCCAGAGAGGGGGAAGGGAAGAGGGAAAATAAAGGGAGGAATAGGAGAAAAAAAGAAGAAAGCCCATAGGATAAATGTTTGCCTCCTTTCTCAGAGGTCTGGTCTGAAAGTCCACCATTGGACTTTATGATGCATTTCACACTTCATCTGGCCATTAGACTCAAAAACAATGATGCAAACTTTTTCTGTGTGTGGTATGCAGTTTTTGAGCACAAAGGCTGACTGGAACCTTTGGTTATCGGCCATGTGCTGGGATTTTCTTAGTACTTCAGTGCAGGAGTTGGCACCTTGTTGGCAAGTGCAGAATGATGTCATGCTCTTGTGAAGCACTCATCTTTTCCAGAGCTTTAAGCTGACACACAAACTCATGAACGGTTGCATAAACACTTCATGACTCCCAAGGCGCTCGCCTTATTGGGAAACAGGATGACGAATGTGACATCAGTGGTTCTCATTCAAAGGTGACAGAGTTTATCAGTACATTCATAAAGTTTGTATTCTGAAGCAAATGTTAGCAGTGCTTCCTCTTGCAGTTTCAATGGTGGTTGCTGGGATGTTCTGTTTTAGGGTGTTGCTATTTGGGTGCTAGCATGTTTTGGGTGTTTGCTTACTAGCCCAAGTCAAAATAAGCCACTCCCATGTGCCTGTTGTCGACATTAAACCATTCATTGGGATAGTATCTGGAATCTTTTTTTTTTTTAAACGGATTACATGTACACCAGCTGCGTTCATACTATGACATAATTACAAGATGACAACACGGGAAATTCTACTCTGGCTGCTCACATCCTCCGACTCAGAACTATGCATTTCTATGTAAATACTTTTAACAGCAAAGTTAATTTGTGTAATTTGATTAATCACAATACAAAAGTAACAGTCGTTATGCAAATGCATTATTCATAAACCGTTTTTTTTGGGGGGGGGGGACATGCACATGACATGCAGAAAGAAAAAAAAAAAGTAAATTGTGCACACGATTTACTGATTTGTGCCCTCGTTTTAAGTAAATCGTGCATGCCATATAATAATTAGTGCTCTTGTTTTATGCAGCAACAGGTTTATAAGAATGTGTATGGGAAGTAAAACGATTAACATGATTTACTTTCTTTTTTTTTCTGCATGTCGGGTGCAGGGCTCCGTATAGAACACCATTGTATGCATTTCATTTATTTTTAGATTATTCTTGCATTATTAAGGTATTATCAGTAGCTAGTTATAAGAATTATTTATCAAAACTGCTGAAGCAACTGACATTTTGAGTTTCATCATGACATTGCAGCAGTCAGGTGGTACATTATATCTACTTCTACAGTTCATTTGTTTTTGTTTTTACAAATCCGAGTTTTGATATGGTAATTCAGACATGGCATGAACACATTTCGTTCAAATGTGTCTCCAGTGTGATCAAAGTTTCAAGTACTTTTTTGGTGAAAGATAAGAGAGTGAGTAAAGTAAGAGTAATCTAGTGAAATAATTGGATAGATGATCAGGTATTTGTGATTTAAATAAGGTAAGCATATTGAAAGAACACCGGGTGTGTGAAAATACAAAGCCAAGGACCTACTAGAAAGCACTTCTAGTATTCAGTCAGGCTCAATTATTTGTAACGTAACTGCTATACATATTACTTGAGTAGCTTAGTGTGAATAACAGAAACCTATTTGCATTTCACACTGCAGTAATCACTACTAATAACTGTGAATGTCTCCCAAGTCTTGATGTATAAATATACCACCTGCTGTTTCTACTTGTAAGTGATACGGCTTCCATCTTGCTTTCAACTGGTTTCCTGCTACACTCTAGTCACAGCTGAGTTTCCTCATGCTGGCTTCCGGCAGCTCACAGCTTGCTTTTGTGTGGCCCGCTGAGGTTTATGTATGATAGGATATAGAGAGGCTTTTCTTCTGGACACAGATTGACTCTCTTTCCCTGTCTCCTCTGCTTTATGTGCTTATCTCTTAACTGGAAACGCAATTTGAGCGCTGCTTTTATACAATAAACCTGTTAAATCGACAGCCAGCAAATATTTACAGAGGCTTCAAAAGGTCCTGGCGCTGCGTTTCCCGACGTTTCCCAACACCCCTTCGGTCTCACCTGCAAACGACAGGGGAGCTTTGATTGGCTGGCTCAATTAAGACTCATTACTGGATGAATGTGCTCCAGAGCTAGTGTACGTCAATCAAATCTTTCTCACTCTCTCTTTTTAATTATGTTCCTCTGGCACGTTTCCTCCTGCTGGTTCGTAGAAGAGCACATCCATGGCACGAACTTATGCAACACAGTCATTCTGCCACATGGATAAGACTTGTTTGTGTGTTCTTGTCATCTTTATGCTGTGGTATGGAGTTTCCCAAGTGATAAACCCACAGCAGTCAAGTACAGACTTGTCAGGGAAATCCAGACCTGAGAATCAAGAGATTTTTGTTGTGTTCCCAACTGTTTTAGCTGGCCACTCCTACCCTGAGATCAGCCATTAATGCTCCACCATTCAGCTTCAATAGACCCCCTATCTATACGAGATAAGGGTCTTTAAAGAGAAACAAACACACACATGCACTCCCCCACTAGCACTCCTATATATTCCCACACACTCTTTCATGCCTCAGGCAGTGTGGGGGATGGTGGTTGCAGTGTGTGTGTGTGTGTGTGTGTGTGTGTGTGTGTGTGTGTGTGTGAGGCGTGGTGAGTCTCTGATATGATTCCCATGGTGAGAGGAGAGCGGAGACTCATTCAGGCCTGAGGTAGTGTAAACACACTCTGATTGAATGGTGATGAGGATAAGCGGGAAAGACGGGGCTCCCTCGCTCGCGCATGACAACGCAAGCTCCATCACAGATTTGTTTTCACTGGTGGCCTCAGTGCATAAGTAAACAGCCATTTTCATTGGTCCAATTACTGTAACACCCCACCTCCTGTTGTCCAAAACATTTGTTTCTGTATTTGCGTCTGTGGCGATACGCATTGCTCCATTCACTTGCATTGATAGGCTTTTTATACCCTATATGGTATACATGGCTAATGCTACTGCCCCCTTTAGTGACAGATTTTATGAATGGATATTTTTGACTGGAGATTGAATCTTAGGTTTTTTATATAAAATAAACATGAATTTACAATTAGAACATCCATTTTTGTAAATAAAGTACAATTATTACAAAATGTGTGAAATAAAATATATAAAGTATAGACTGAGAAAATCTGAGTATATTTGTAAAATTTCTGAATATTTATTTATAAATCAAAAAATTTTATAATTTTGACAGTATAAATGTGTATCCGAATATAGTTATACATATGTCTAAATCAATAAATGCAGATCTGTGTCACACTAAATCTATAGATGCAAAAAATTGCGTACAAATCTCTCTCGGTCTCTTTCTTTATGCGTGTGTCTATGTATGTATATATACAAACATATACACACACACACACACACACAAATATATATATATATATATATATATATATTAGTGCTGTCAAACGATTAATTGTGTATTTATAAACACATTCATGTATAGATTTAAGAAAAATTTTACGTTTATACATTAAATTATGAACAAATATATACATGTAAATATTTTCAAAATATATGCTGTTTGTGTGTTTATATATATATATATATATATATACATACGC